>NC_137204.1:26056757-26216757 GCF_960531495.2 Zeus faber | reverse complement strand
GATGTTGGACTTTTATTCTCATTTATTTTTTAATCCTCTGGTGTCGGATCCCAGGGACTGGACGCCTCATTAAAAAAGCTTTGGCAGCTCCAATTTGTTCCAGGATGCTTTTTTTGGGTCTCCATGTCAACCTTTTTTTGGCATTTTGTTTCGGCAGGGTAATAATTAAGATGTCATGAATATTATGACTTAAGAGGAAGATGCATTATTCAAAAGGACCCTGACAGAAATAATCCGACGCTTGTGTTTACAAATATTAGAAACTGAGAAGGAAGTGGAACCGATGGAGGATTTCTACTGTTTTCCAGTTTGTTTTATACAAAAAAATACCATTGTATGAAATATTTGATCACTCAGACGGTAATTATTATTTATTATTATTATTATTGTTATTATTATCATTATTATTATTATCATTATTATTTTAACCATTTTTTTGTATAGCACCTTTTTTTCATAACATGCAACTCAAAGTGCTCTTTTTGATTGAAGGCAATCAAATGGTAACAACAAAAAAGCAAACAAGCAAAATGCATTGAATTAAATAGGTAAATATGACACATTTTTTGTCAATTTAGACCTTCAAAGACCACAATATTTTCTCAGCAAATGATTTGATTATTACGTATTATTATTAATTAATGGTGGTGTACGTGTATGTGTATTTTTGTAATTATTATTATCATTATTATTATTTTTAGTAGTTGTAGTAGTACGTAAGTATATATTATGATCAATTCAATCATTATTACTCCTCTGAGATAGTTTTGGGCCCTTTTAAATTTGGCATATTTAGGACTTCACAATATTTTTTAAACTTGCACTTTAACAAAAATTACCACAAGAAGGAATTACCACATATTAACCAAACTACTTTATCTATTTATTTTTGACCATTTCTTTTAGTTGTTTTCCATTTTGCCACTGGATCGAAATTTGGCAATCCGGAAAATGTCTGGATGCCCATACATCGCATACACCAAAGGAGCCAGTTTATTTCATAGGATGACATCTAGTGATCCAAAAGAGTTATATATTCAAACATCTATCTGACATTTTAACACATTACACGACAATTTTCAATATGAAATATTAGTTGTCAATGGGAAATAGTGCTTTGCTTTAGTTGTGAATAGAACGGATCATTATTTTTCAACCAGATACTATTGTTTTAATGTCAGGGAGTTTAACACAGTATTCACAACATATTCTGCATTCAAGACAGCCAGGTGATTTCATGGACCCAAATATAAAAGATTGTTTTTACGGGGGACTGTATAATGAGATGTTTGGTTTGGTTTGGTGCTGATGAGAGTTTAATGTGAAAACGGTTCTGATGTGAGACAGTAAAAATATTCAGTTGATATTATTATGATACAATATATAGTCAGGGCAGCTGAATCAACTCACACAGCAGATTTGGGATCACAGAATAGCAAATGCTCAGTGTCTTCCAGACATACAGAATACTGTATATCTATCTAAACTGTAAATCTATCTATATATAGTGGAATCAGTCACAGCATCTTATTATAACACTTTATCTTTATAAAAAACTTGTTTGGACAGTATCTACATTCTTTTCATTTTACTAATGAAAAAATATCACCCTACAAGTATTACACTTATCTCATACAAAACACGCCTTTTCATTTTCATCTTTCATTTGAACAGCATATTATTAGGGAATTCCATTTAGTCATTTCCACCTCCATTGAGTTGACATTGAGTTTTATTATTTTATATATATATAAATATATATATATATATATATATATATACATATATATATATTATTATACCTGTACAGATAAAAAACCCACTGCTCAAAACTGTATTAGGGTATTATGATTGAAACGTTTGCTGTAAGCGACACAGAAAGATTTGGAGAAGCAAACAAGATTTGGAAAAACAAAAATAAAAACATATTTGTGTTGTCTGATGTGATAATATGTCTTTGTTGTCAACTTCAAACAAAAGCCCCCCCGAGCTCTGCACATTGAGGAGGCATTTTGGTTATTTTTATTATTTTTCTCCCTCTCTAGTTCTACATGTCAATGATTGTATTATAAGATGTGATATAAAATGTTATTATATGAGAGTTTTATTGTACACTGCAAATGTTTTCTCGTTCATTTCTTTGGTTATTGTTCTTTTTTGGGTTTATATTATTGTTATTATTATTATTATTATTATTATTATTATTATTATTATTATTATGATATTGTTTATAATAAGGTTTATAGCTTGTTTCCTCTTCAATTATACATTTTTTGGGTTAATTTCTCTGGTTTATTTTATTGCTGTTAATTGTTGATTTTTAGGTTTATTGTGTCTTTTCATATTATTCAATCTTCTAGTTCATTTTGAGGTTTATTGTATATTGGTAATTTCTCCAGCAAATGATCAGGTTTTTTGCATGTTGCTATTTTCTATGTTATTACTTAACTTATATTGCCTATTTTTGATGTGAGCTGCTGTTACACTATCTGTCTACCTATCTGTCGGTCCATCTATCCATCTATCAACCAATCTCAGTACATGAGACTCAGAACATGTGCTAGAAAATGGAAAAAGACCAAACCAAAGGGAAATTTTTTTTGTTTAGAAAATACATCTAACATAAAGGGTGGAGCCGTGGAGGATTCTCCGTTGACTTTGTTTAAGCACTAAAGTTAAAACACCAGCGTCTTTTTTCAAACTATGGTTTGAAAAAAATTTAAATGTACCGCAGTCATATTGTCTATTCTAAAAAGTAGGATCGAGAAATTGACGCAGGACGACTGTAATTATATTTAGAGGGAAAAAGAGAATCTATGCTTGCATTAAAAAGACAAGATGATCCTCTGGTAAATATAGACGTAACACTCTGCTTCTTCAGGTGTCTGTGTCACCTTAATTAAAGAGCGTCGCTGCTGCTGCTGCCGATGCTGCCGATGCTGTCGATGCTGAAAATCCATTTCATGTACAAAACATTTAGTAATGAGTTCAGGAGACGAATTAGACTTTTTTTTTTTTTTTAACAATGAAAAACATCAAAACAAGAGTGAGAGCGGAAAGCAATTCTAAATAAATGGTGAGGAACTAGGTGTCAGTACACATGCCATGACAAACTTACAGTCACGCCTATCTATAACTATATCTCATGTTTTGTCAAAGGAAAGACAAAAGAAGAAAAAAAAACCTTGAATTACAGCTTTACAAAAAATGAAATTACAATGGCTCCACAGCAATAAAAAAAAATTAAAAATAGTAAAAAGTTCCCGTCGCATGCGGTGTGGATGCCATTCGATATATACGTCCATGGGTATGAAGTCCAATAATTGGCTACGGGGGCTGGAAGAGTCAGAATAGCACAGTCTCTGGCTCAGAGCGACGACTGCTTTGGCCGTGTCCCTGCAGTGAAGGACTCTGGGAAGAATCCCCGGGCGTCTTCTGTAGATCCACCGCTGGAAGCGAGCCTAAACAGGGGGGATGGGGATGAGGGGGGAGGAGCTTGGTAAATTATCTTTGAATGAGCCCATGTTTCAGAACAGCTGTTCCGCCACAAATCGCCCGTGGCTGGCCTCAGGCTCACGCTCATATCTTTGTTCTCACGCCCATGCTACCGCTGGTAATACCACATGTAAAATGGGGCAGACAAACACCACCGTGCACCCTCAAAGGCCGAATGAACTTGTGAATAAGGAGAGTTACCATTTAAACAGCGATCGGGTGTTTTGTTTTTGCTTGTTATCCAAAATGGATCTCCACCAAGCAAACATCAAGTGCACATTCTTGTTTATTTAAGAATCAATTTTACCTCCAAGGTCCCCGTTGTGCTCTTCAGGCTGCGAGCCAACATCGACAGCATCCCACTCATAATTCTCATCAACGGACGCCTTTCTCCTGGAAAGTACACAAAAAAAAAAAACAATTTCTTCTGTGAATACTGCTGTTCCTGAACTAATTCATCAGTCTTAATGGACATTGCCTGGTTGTGTGCCAATACCTTGTCTTTGGCTCAGTCTGGTGTAGATTATTGTTCTCTGCGTTTTCCGGCATCTCCTCTGGGGAGCAGGCCAGGGTGGGTGACAGGCACAGCGATAGGCGTCCATTAGCTGTCTCTAAACTGCCCCTTCCACTGCTAGCATAGCTGCAGTAGCTACCGCCAGAGTCTGCTGCTCCCCCGCCGTGGTCTCCTATCTCGGCCTCACTACCACCGCCGGGCCTCTCGATCCCGTCAGTTTCCTTCACGTACCGCCTCATGGGGTCTCCGTTGGGGGTTGCTGATGAGGTTTGTTGTGGTGAAGGCCAACTGAGGCCTCTGGACAGTGGGGCCTGTGGTGGTCTGTCGTCCCTGTTTTCTGGTGGTCTTGGCCCTTCTTTGTGTCTTTTTCCTCGAGCTGTGGGCAGTGAGCTTCTGGTTGCTTCCTTCATGGCCTCTATGTTCTGCACTGACCTCAAGGCCTCCTGATAGGTGATGGGCCATCTGGAATCATCGGGGAAGATCGACCTCTCTTTTCCTGGGTTGTGCTGGTAAGGCACAGAAGGATTTGGGATGAACCTCTCTGGACTACTCCTTAGAGATGGAGGGTCCAGCACACATGGGGGTTGGGTTGAGTAAAATGGGGACTTCTCCAGGGGTTGGGGTTTAGATAAAGGGACCCTAGTGGGCGAATCAGCAAAGGGTTTAGTGGTCTCCAACATAGGCGTGCTATGGGGTCCCCAGAACAGTGACTCTGGTTGGAAAGCGAACGGAGAAGAGCAGTTCTCTTGGCTTAGAGAGTCTATCCAGGCGTCAGGGGTCAGGAATCTGCACTGCTTCTTTTTCTTGATGTCTAGACTCTGGCTATGCTGGTGGTAGTCATAGTTCTGAGTTGCTTTCCAGAGGTGTGGAGCTGTGGGCCGAGGAGTGAAAGAGCTACTCAAATCCTGTCTCCTCTCAAATTTCTCATTGGCTAAAGGACTGAGGCACTTAAAACTTCTCTGGCCAATGTCCTCCGATTGGTCGTTGTGAGCCAATAAAGGCTGGTGTTGTACATGAGAGACCCTTGTGACTTGCGTAATGGGCTTTGTGGGCAGCATTAGAGAGACGTCCAACACTGGCTCATCAACACTCATCTCGATACACTTTCCTTCAGCGTGTGTCTCATGAGCCATCTCTGCAATTGAGTGTTCTGGCACTGCAGTGACAGCCAAATCAAAATGTTCAGCATATTTATTGCTATGGGTTGATAACAGTGTTGAAAGGCTGCCATGGCTTAGATTGTTCTGTCTCCATGCCTCGGAGCATGAATCATTCCTTTGCATCTTCACTTGTTTGGACGGTGGCAAATTATCCCATCCCCCTGGTGCTGCCTCACCCCTTTCATGTTGGTGGAGCTTTGGGGGGAGATGTGGGAGAGTTAATCTGTTTTTTGAATGAGTGTGTGCTACCTCAGATGTGAGTGGCGTCTGTATGTTGGAAGATGGAATAGGATGCTGGTCATCGGAGTCCCAAAAAGCCTTCCTGGATGGATACCTTTGGAACGAGTTGTGCACTAAAAGTGGAGGGGTAGGGGAGATGAAGGGGAGAGCCTCATTCTCATCGTAGGATGACAACACACTGCAGCTCCCCCTGCTGCCCTGTGGGAGATTATGCAGTACAATGCTGCTCATTTGTTTGCAAACATGCTCGCTGGCCCCAGTCTCTACCCTCTCGCTACCATCAGAGTCCATGCCAAAGCATCCCCCGCTCTCCTCTAATGTACTCCCTCTTTCCAACGTGTACTTCCGTAGCTCTCTTTCTAATCCCTCTCTTTCCTGGGCCAGCTGCAGGCAGCGGCTCAGGTTACCTCTCTCCCTATCATGCTCCATTTGGAGCACCAGGGTACTGGCTGTGGTGGAGGGCTGGACAATGCTCTTCATAATGGGGTAGGCCGGGCTTTTGTCTCCCTCTGGATGGGGGAAATTAAATGAGCTTTGGCTACCTCCACAGAGCAGGCTGCTGCAATCAGATTGGCCATGGTGGTCTTCCTTTTCATCCAAGATACAGCGCCCATGCAGCGTTAGGTGCTCAGTCGGGGCGCGCACTTGATTGGTTGGGTTGGACTCTGGCAGTCTCTGGCAAGGAGGGAGGTCAACAGACAGCACAAACGGTGGCTCCTGTTTTCCACCCCTCTCTGAATGCAGGGATAATGACCTCTGGAAACCAATGGACTGACGGCCTTTCTTCAGGGTGCACATGTTGTCCATCTTCATTGTGGTGGCTTGGTCATAAGGCTGGTCAATAAAGCGTCCATCCGGGCCCCTGGTGATCATCTCAAGGGGAGGAGAGACTGGAGAGGATGTTGGCCTTGTGTGGGGAGTTCTCCCATGTCTGCGGTTAATAAAATCATGGGAGGTGCACAGGAGCTCCTTGCACTGGTCTCGATGATCAGCGGGGCTTCCCTGGCTTAAGTAGGTGCAATCGAACTGTGTGGAGGAAGAGGCAGTAGAGGAGACGGTAGGGTAGAGGTTGGGCGAATGGAGCAGGTTTTTCTTCAGCACACTGTCTGGACTGCTGGTGCCTGACGACCTTCTGCGATCCACACAGAGAGACAGGGAGAGAGGTAGGGGATGAGTGAGTAGAAAGGAGGTAGATATTGTTTAAAAATATTTCTCACAGTGGGAGGGAAAAATAGGGAATGACTAGCAGAGCATGAGAGAAGGAGGACAGATGGAGAGAGACTGGTAAACGCAGTGCAGGTAGAGGTTGAGAAAGATGATGAAAAGAATAACAATAAAGCTTTTCATTAATTATTCTATTTTCAAAACAGCCACTGTTTTTTTACTGACGATGAAAGGTATAAAAATGAAATGATGCTGGAGTACTTACATAGATGGGGGGCATTTATAGATGGCAGGAGGAAGCTCTGGAGTGGATGGAGAGGAGCAATATGGGGTCTGACTCATTAGGATACAACCACACTGACCAAGAACTAAAAACATAATCATCCCTAATAAGAGCCCATTAGATGGCCTGAGGCACCCAGCCATGTCCAAAAAGTTACTCACACTCCCATTTATCAGCCACTAATGAGAAATGACCCTAATTAGCAAGTAATGTAAATCACATTAATAACTTTTACAGCTGAATGGACAAATGGCAGGCTAGAATTGCGCCAAATCCATGCAGCAAGCTATGATTTATGCAATGGATTGAAAGCGCCTTCAATATTTTATTGAATAAATTATGATATTCATGATGTGGCTCATCAAGGCGAGGCCCTGCAATGAAGGACATTTTACCATTCCTCTTTTTGCGGCGCTGGTCCCTCTTATGGCTGATGATGCAGGCGGAGCCCAACAACAGGACGAGTGCCAGGCACATGAAGCCCACTCCACCCATCACGCCGGCTAACAAAGGCTCCGGGACGAACTCCAGCAGCCGGGAAGTGGAGGGGTAAACCTGCATCCCTGTAACAATGTTATCAGTGATGTATGACTTCAGCTAATAAAAGTGTGAATTAATTAATGGCTCTGCAGCCAGGTGCCAACTCAAAAATCAAACAATTGGAGTTATTGTGTAATTAGCAGTAGCTTGTCACGGCAGAGGCACACACTGAAGAATGTTGAACGAAACAAAGTGAAAGGATAGGTTTGGTGTTTATCGACCTTATTAAAATGTTGGTTTCCATCATTATCAGGCTTTACTATTGAGAAACTTACCACTCTGCTGCAGCTTCTCAGTGAGCTTAAATGCCATCCAATGGGGCAAATATTTAAGCCTTAAAAATCCTTTAATCCAGCGAAACTCACATTAATTATTCATGTATTTTCTAAGCATGTTGAACGACAGTAATATCCCATTTTATTTAAAATTACACGGCAATTGCCACAGTGCATCCAGAGCATAACATTGGTACGGTCCCTGTCTCTAGTGTCTTATGTCAGCATGGATGACAGCACGATGAGCTCATACACAGAAGTGAAAAACATCCAAAAACACCCAGGAAGCCTTGACAAAATGCACAGTTTGTGACCAACATTTGAAGAACAATATCATGACTAAACATTGTGACTAAAGGAGGTTTCAAGGTTTTTTGTTTTTTTTAAGGCCTGACCGTTTGCCCCATTGGGCTGCATGTAATCACAGTGAGAAGCTGCAGCAGAGTGGTAAGTTTCCCCAATAGTAAAGCGTTGTGGTTGTGCAACATTTGACAAGGCCTGAGTAGATAAAAAGCAAACACATTAATATCTGTTTTGAGGTTGTTTTTTTCAGGCTTATTATGAAAAAATCAAATGCAAAACAATGAACTTTGCTGCAACAATTCTTGAGACTACATTTAATCCCTGCTGTATCACATCCCAGACTGATGCTGTGATAACCAATAAGGGCTGTTAAGCAGAAAGCCCCATTCCTTCTTGTACATGGAATCAGATAAACATTAAAGCACATATAATCTATGGCTTTGGTCTACTGCTGTGGCAGTGCGCGGGATTATACCAGTGGGAGATTCCTATCCCCTTGTTTGACATTATACGTTCCCTGCTGTCTCTGACTCTGATGAAACATTCATACCACGGTTACGCAGAAACCAGAAAGAGCGGGAGGAAGTGTATCCCCTTCGCCCCGTTGAGAAGTTATTAGTTGGGGGATATTTCTATCGCTACCACTCGTAATGGGCAGCCATCCCTGCGGGCCTGCTCTAATTCTTGGTCCAACACAACGGAACAGAGGGTCGAGAAAGGACGGGAGGGGGGATATGCAGTATATAAAGAGAGGGAGAGAGAGAGAGAGAGAGAGAGAGAGAGAGAGAGAGAGAGAGAGAGAGTAGGGGGTTGTGCGGGGCAAGGTTGGCCACAAACACCTACCCATGGTGGAGACATTGACTGATGGACTGGGCTCACTCAGCAACTCCCCTTGTCGAGATAAAAGTCGCAGCTCGTACACACGATCCTGGGAACGAACACGCACACACACACACACACACACACACACACACACACACACACACAAACACACATAGTGGGGAGGACGGAGGATGAAACCACACTTTGTCAACACGGGAGTGTGTCTGCAATGCTAATGAAGCTCATTTGAATTCATGTAGGCCTATATGGGAGGAAAAAGGGGTTGAGACAAGCAGCCCCAAACAGAGGAGAGGAGCGAGCAGAGATTGGAAAACGACAGGCAAGTGACGGCTGCCGTCGAGGTCGCACAATTGAGACAGTGAAAGCAAATTGTGGGGGTACACCCTTGATTTAAAAACACAAAATAAATAAAACAAAAATAATAATAAAATCAAATAAATAAATATATACAAAAATGGGGAAGAAGAAAAAAAACAGAAGACTCTCAACTGGGCTGATTGGCCTCAGAGGGAGCGGTTCCACCGGCGTGTTACCTCGTTCAGACCCGGAACGATTATCTCGCTGGCGTTGGCGCTGATGTCTTCATCCAGGCTGAGCCACTCCCCCTGCTGGGTGCGCGACTGCAGAACAAAGCCCGTGACGGGGGGCGGCTGCTGCTGCTGGTGGGCGGCGGCGGGGGGAAGCACCCACCGCAGGACGACACCCGCCGAGCCCCGATTAGCCGACAGCGACACCGGGGGCTTGGGTTTACTTCTCCTCGCGAGGGGATCTGATGGGGGTGGCGGCAAATCGATTGATGTTTTGAGGTTGGGTTGAGTGAGAGGGACGGCGAGGCCCGTGTGGCTTCTCAGAAAGCAAACACACACAGGTGATACATTACATTTCACTTTCCTTATGTTCTTTAGTATTATGTTGCTTAACATCCCATCATGACACATTTGAGACAAGCAGATTGAGGTGGACAATGGACAAAAGGTTCGATCTTCAAATTGACAAAGTAGTGAAAGGTCAAAGTATATGATATTTGTTCCTCAGGATATAAAGGAAAATTGTTTTGCCCAGGTTCCTATCGGGTAGAGTAGAGAAGAGGTGGAGTAGTGGTAGACTAGAGGAAGAATAGAGTAGAGGTAGAGTAGAGTAGAGGTGGAGTAATGTAGACATGTAAGTGTTGTAGAGGTAGAACAAGGTGGATCAGTGGAAGAGTGCAGGTACAGTAGAGGTAGAGTAGAGTGAAGGTAGAGTACAGGTAGAGAAGTAGTAGAGTAGAAGGAGGTAGAGTAGTGTAGAGGTAGAGGAGAGGTAGAGTAGAGTAGAGGTGGAGTAGTGGAGGGAGAGTACAGGTAGAGTACAGGTAGAGTTGAGGTGGAAGTATTGTAGTGGTAGAGTACAGGTAAAGTAGAGATACAGTAAAGTACATTAGAGGTAGAGGTAGAGAAGGAGAAGGTAGAGTAGAGGTAGAGTTCAGGTACAGTAGAGATGTGGAGGTGGAAGTATTCAGAGGGTAGAGGTGGAAGTATTGACGTGGTCAAGTACAGGTAGAGTAGAGGTAGAGTACATGTAGACTAGAGATAGAGTCGAGGTGGAAGTATTGCAGAGGTAGAAAAGAGGTAGAGTAGTGGTGGACGTATTGTAGTGGTAGAGTAGAGGTAGAGTAGGAGGAGGTAGAGTAGAGGCAGGGTACAGGTAGAGCAGAGATAGAGTAGAGGTGGAGGAGGAGCAGCAGAGTAGTGGTAGAGGACGAGGCCTCAGCTACATTTGCGCTAAAATTTCGATGACTTTCACGTTAGCACTGTATCACGGACCCAGAGTGCGCACGGAGACGATGTCGCTGAAGGGCCCGGTGCCCACGCTGTTCTGGGCCAGGATGCTGAACTGGTAGTCGGTGGCGGCAGCCAGGTCCGTCACCTGGAGCCTGGAGCCTGAGGAGGGAGGCACCGGCACCGAGAACCAGGCCGGCTTCCTCCCAGTATCACCTCCGGAAACCTGCTTTACCCTGGGGAGACGGAGGGAGGGAAGGAGGGCGAGAGGGGGAGAAGAGATAGAATGGTGAACGCCGTGCTCTGGTATTATGGAACATGGCATTGAAGTTGGCCTCATTAAAAATTCAGGATCATCCACTTCCCACACTTTTTCCGCTGTAACCGAGCAGTGGCAGCGACGCAGTGATGTGTAGCAGCACCCAGAGGAGTCCCGCAATCACCATGGCGGGGTATTTTAAGTTAAGATAAGATACGATTTAATGTTGTTTGTAATCACGTTTTTGTCGCCAGGGCAACAAACCTTCTTCAGAGCAGCAATGCATGTGAAACAGAAAGAGTATGTTGAATTTTGTTGTCTGCTTTTCTTTTTTTTTTTTTTTTGCTGTAAATTCCAGGTAAAGAGAGCTTTTCCTGGAAAATAAATATGGTAGTGGAGAGTGGCTTTAGCGCCATCTGCAGGTGTGGCGAGCCAGCACTGGTAACCGGCAGAGGAGGCAGCTGCAGGAGATTGAGGTGATTAGCAGAGGGTCTAAAAGTGGCACCTCTCTGTCTGTCTGTCTGTCTGTCTGTCTGTCTGTCTGTCTCTCTCTCTCTCTCTCTCTCTCTCTCTCTCTCTCCCCCCCATTCAAAAGAGTGATATATAGAAAAATAAAGACATTTTACATTAAAAAAACATATTGTTAATACTTATTATTATCATTATAGGTGGCTGCCAAAACCCATGGAAATAACTTATTATTATTATGATAATCATAAACTTTTTAACTTTTCCAAACGTTTTCAAAACCCCTAAAATGTTGATTTATTTTTTGTTTTTGTTTTTGTTCCTGTTCAAAAATTTTAGTTTTCCGACGATCAGTTAATAACTGTGAGGAATAATATACAGTAGTTTGCTAAATCGAAAAGGACTAATTCAACTATTAAACTGAATATAGTGTAATAAATACTAAGCCTCGTGCTGAGTTTTTAACAGCAATTTTACAAGCGCAACTGGCAACCGCAGTGGGCTGTGTTTCCACCTGTAGGACGCTGTGACAGAATATTATTGGCCATTGTTTTTCCTTTTGTTTGTTTGTTTTCTTGGCAGATATATATAACGTCCTCTACTGTCCTTTTGTCACATGTTTCCATTCCCCTGTCTCTCTCTCTCACTGTCTCTCTCTCACTGTCTCTCTCTCCCTCTCCCTCTCTCTCTCTGACAGCATCATTGTGGGGCTGCCGAGGGATGATAACACATAAATGAATTTCCCCTTGTCCTGGAGATCAATAGAGTGATGCTTGGGCTGTCGATGGTTGCCATGGTTACGGCGGTTTGAGCGGTGGAGCTCCAACGTAACACCGCCACCACTCCACCACCTCCACTCCACTCCACTCACCACACCGAGTAGGTGGCTGCCGAACCCCCGTGGAAGCCCGGCTCCCACGACACGTTTGCCTGGCGGACCCCCGGCACGACGGCCAGCGAGGAGGCGGCGTGGGGCGTGGTCCCTGCCATGACCCAGAAGAGGAAGAGAAAATAAAGTTCAATACCATTTATAGATACCAACATTATTTTGTATCATACAATACAATAAGATATTATGTATATTATACACGATTATTATATTATTATTATTATTATTATTATTATTATCATTGTTGGTATTATTAGGGGTCCAGCCCGCAGTAATAACAAAAATTGTACATTTTCAGTTTTTCAAATTTTTGATTCAATCATCACAACCCCTAATTATTTTTAGTTTTTTGGGCTAAAAGTATCTGGAACACAACAATAAATCCAAGCTTTGCCTCTTGGAAGTCATTAAAATCTTTTTAAATCTTTTTAAATCGAGGCTTTTAAAATCATTAAAAGCCTTGTGGACTGCATAGCATTCCCAGACAACCCGCGCAGACAACCCGAGCCAATGCTGCGTTTAAAGGGAACTCAGAAAACTGTAACTCGTGCTGCGTTTTACAGAAGCCCCGAAAACTGTGACGGCTGACGGTGGGCGTCTTGGCACCGCAGCAAGTTCTACGGACCTTTGGAGGAACCGTCCCTTTTCTTTTGCGTCCGCGCTGCGTGTTCCAGGGTTTTCATTTGAACTGAACATCCAGTGACGTGCGTGCGTTACGGTGCGTTTTATGGAACCTCGGAAAACTGTAATACATACCTAACATGGCTAGACTGGACCCCGTGTATTGCTGACTGCAACTATATTTGTTATAATAATTGTTGCTGTTATTACTATTATTATTTTATCATGTTGTTGTTATAAGAGAGTTAATTGAGTTTTAGTTTATTTAGCCAAGTACATATATATAAATATCATTTGTCAATGGTGTGGATTGGTGCATTGTTGTACAGACAATTCAAATAAAATAAAATAGAAAGAAATTAAACAATGAAAAATAAAATAAAAATAGCAAAATATACATAAACAGCCAACAATACAAAACAGAAAATATGTAAATATATTAAAAAAAAAATCTTGTTTTTATTGTGACATCTGTCACTCTGTCATCTGTCACACTATCCTAACCTACACTAACACTACACTAACGTACACTACATTATGATTTTATTTAATTTTTTTGTTTGATTTTTACATATTTATATTAAAACATATCAATATGTATCTCTACTTATCTATGTATATGTATATATATACATATGTTTACACTGTATACAGTATACTACAGTGGTACCTCGACTTACGACTGCATCTACTTACGAGGAATCCAACATACGAGCAGCGATAGTCACGGAAATTTGTATCGACTTGCGACCGACTGTTCCAAGATACGAGCGTGGAGTCAGTCAGTCAGTCAGTCAGTCAGTCAGTCAGTCAGTAAGCAGTCAGTCAGCAATCAGTCAGCAGTCAGTCATCTGTCAGTCAGTCAGCAGTCAGTCAGCCGTCAGTCAGTCAGGCAGTCAGCAGTAGTCAATCAGTCAGCAGTCAGTCAGCCATCAGTCAGCAGTCAGTCAGTCAGCCGTCAGTCAGTCAGGCAGTCAGTCAGCAGTCAGTCAGCAGGCAGTCAGCAGTTAGCAGTCAGCAGTCAGTCAGCAGTCAGGCAGTCAGCAGTCAGTCAGTGGGCCACCTACATGGTGTGTGCACGTAGTTCGTTGCTTATTGTTGTTTCTTTCATGTCGACTGTGTTTGTTGTGTGTTGGTTGTTTACTTTCACCTCCATGATGTCATCACTCATGTGGGAAAAATTGCATCGACAAACGAATGTTTTAACGACCGTTCTTACGGAGCCAATTACAGTCGTAAGTCCAGGTACCACTGTATGCAATTTTTTTTTCAGAAATTTTTGTCAGCAACTTGTTTTTGTTCAGTCTCTCCTGCACATTTGTTTCCATATATATATATACATATACTGTATATAGTATAGGTGTGTATACAGTATATCTGTACGTCATGTAGGCAGCGTGTGCGTGCACTCACCCAGGACATGCACCACGGTGCTGGCGTTGACGGAGGCCACGCGGTTGCTCACACTGCACTGCCACGCCCCCTGGTGGTCCTTGCTGACGGGCTGCAGCAGCAGGGAGCCGTTGGCTGCCACCGAGAACCCCGAGCGAGGGGCGGGGCCCACCTGCCAGGAGGAGCACGAGGAGCACGAGGAGCGTGCAAGTGAGGGGTCAAAGGTCCTCTACTGATGGCGGACATTGGGCTTGTGGTGACAAAAAATTGGTTGTGTGTGTGTGTGTGCGTGTGTGTGTGTGTGGGTGTGTGTGTGTGTGTGTGTTGGGGGGGGGGGTGTGTGTGTGTGTGTGTGTGTGTGTGTATCTCATCCTTCACCAGGTTCAGAAGAAAACAACATATTGACAAATAGTTTTCATGTTTGTGTGTGTCTGTGTGTGTGTGTGTGTGTGTGTGTGTGTGTGTGTGTGTGTGTGTGTGTGTGTGTGTGTGTGTTACATTCGACCATGTACATGTCCATGTCTGTATTTGAATTGAACATTCAGGGAGAACAAATGTGTGTTAAGTTGGACGTGTGTTAATCTAACTCTAAGTAAAAAGTAAAAAAACTTAAACGCAAAAGTAAACCCCCCCCCCCCCTCACCTTGCTCCAGGTGACGGCGGCGTCGGGGTCGTTCCCTCGGCAGGGGACGAGCAGCTCCCGGCCCACGTCCTGCTGGTAGCGCTGCTGGGGGGCCACGGCCAGCGACGGGGGGTCCTGGGGAGTCAAGGCGCAGGGGGGGGGTCAAGGAGACCGGAGCCGGAAGCTTAAAACCGGATTACCGCCGCTTTGGACCGGATCATCCTCGCGATGGAGGGATTAGCCCCACAATTAGCGCCCAGCGCCGGAAGTCTGCGGTTGACTTTTTGTTAATGCCGCAGGGCTCGTACGCACGGGAGATAAAGGTCAATGAAATGTCATTTGCATTGGGTTTCTAATTTGCCGTGACTGATGCCGCTGCTGCCAATTAACGTAGCGCGGCGTGTTGGGAGGCGGCCCGGCGGACCGGAGTTGAGCCCTCTCAACCGGACACACCGCCGGCCGGTTTCGCAAAGATAGATCCTACTTAAAAACGACTTTCACTTCGTTGCGTCACTTATGGCGACTGAGTTGGAGACTGGGAAGACCTGGGCTGAGGTGGCGAGGGAGCGGTCGGCTCCCTCCGCCCGGGCTTGGCGCTGGTCTCAGTCCGGATCAAGCCGTTCAACCTGGAGGCCACGCCCGTTCATTAGGACCTCACGAGACCTCGATTAGCGCTGATCTTCTTTTCTTTTTTTTTCTTTTTTTTTTTGTAAAACCAAGTTCTTCCTTTTCAACCATGACTAAGAAAGGCCCCTTCCGTCCGTCCAGATTAAAAAGTCTGATTTTGTCGGCATCCACCCGCCGGGACTAGGACCCGGCGGGTGTTTTTTTTTTCAAAAAATACATTTTTACTGCCAGGATAACACGTTTTACGATCAGATATTCCCACAGCACTTAACCACTCTCCTGCAAACCGCTAAAAACACCACAAAACGTCATAAACACGTAGAACTGTGCTTACGTCTATGACCTTATAATAGTTTGTGACGCGAGACTTGTGAACAATTTGTTCGCTGCAAACAAAATCAAAGAAATGACTCGGGTGTCTGGAGTCACTCCGAGAAAAGAGTGGCTCTTTGACTGACAAAGTCAAAATAATTACTGAGGAGTGAAATACAGTCTGAGGCAAAAACGCTGCAGGTGGTTGTCGAGATACATAATAAATAATGAATGTGACAGATTTACAGTTTGCAAATAAACAAATGTGACCCACCACGGATTTCAGGTACTTTTGGGACCGTTTCACTTTTTTTCTTTTTTCACCTCATTTGAAAGAGGAGAATCAGAGCTTCAAAACGATGTGTCACTATCGCGAATCAAGCAAATATTTTTTAAAGCTATGGCTTGTTAATGACGAGGGTGCGGCAAACCGTGTTTCTGAGATAATCACCTCCAAAGTTTTCCGTTTACGGAAGTGACGTCAGCTTTTCTTCTTGGCGTGCTACGCCGCCTACACAACAATGAATCCAGGTGTGTGAATAAAACAGGTCAAATTTTAAGGTTGAACTCCATCAAAAGAGTTTCACATTGTGACTTCACATCCCATGGAATATGGAGGAATGATCTTCACCCGGACGGTCGCTTTAGAGGAAATCATCGATCTGCGTTGTTCAGCGCTGTTCAGCGTCTCGGTAAGTGAACTGCGTTTCCCCGTGTCATCTAATGTGAATATTTAACTCAACGGTTTAACATTTCTCTAATATTTATAAATCAAACTCGGTTTTGAAAATACATTGAGAGATTAAAAAAAACAAAAACACAAAGGAACACAAACCTGGAAAAATCGAGTTTTCCTTCTTGAAAGGTTTTTTTTGGGTTTTTTTAACTCATTTGGTGCCTCGTGGCAATTTTAGAAATGGGCAACAACGCGGGTTCTGCTGCGGTGGGTCACCAATAGTTGGAAAATCGCACGACTCTTTTTTAGCGGGTGAGCCGGCAAGAACCCACTCTGAAAAAACAACCTCCCATCACTACGAATAGTTCTCCCTTCCAGAGTGAAACTTGCTCCGGTGAGCGCAGAGCCGCTGCTCCGTCTGGAGCTGACGAATCAGGCGAATGAGAGCAGCAGACCCGCGATTTTGAACGAGCGACACAGGAGGCCGTTTCCATTATTCATTCGGTGGGCGCCTGCCTGGACCGACCTGTAGGATCACAGTGGTGGGTCCGGAGGGGCCCATGGTTCCGTAGCTGTTGTAGGGCGTGCACACGTACACCCCTGCAGCGTCGTCGTTAACGGTTGCCATGGACACCGAGCCGTCCGGGGTCAAGGTCCACCCTGGATACTGGAATAATCAAACAGGCTTTGTTTTAAGGAAAACACCACATACCGTCTTCAATAATAACAACACCCCTTTGACCCTTTGAAGTCGCGGTTGCATGTTCCGGCACGCCGCGCACTTTATTGTTTTGCCGATAAGTTTCTCTCTCGCCCTGTCGCCATGGAAACAAGCGGAGGAAGGAAAGCCGGCAGAAGCATGGGTTTTAAACTTGCCAGAGGATAATGACCACATGCGGTACGGCACATGCGGTAAGTGCTGTGGCGGCTCAGCGGCGGAAGAGGAGAGCCACGCATCTCCCAGCTTTGGACACGACTCCATCACGTGTTGACATGGAACACAAATGGAAAAAGCATCCGTGAACTTCTGAAGACGGGTTTTTGGGTTTTTCCATTTCCTTCTGGTTTGTTTGGTTTTGCCGTCGGGCATTTCTTGGAACTGACGAAGTGATGGATCAGGCGGATGCTGGGGTCACACAGCCCGCCAGTGTTGTTGTCTCGTCGCCAGATCTGGCGGAATTTCTAACCCCCGTCCCCACACTCACTCAGGAGAGGAGCCCTTGCCATGACATGTTGTACATCTGCTCTGGGCTTGGTCCACCAGCCCCCTCTCCACAATAAACTTGTGTTTTCAACCCCATCGTCTGCGTCTCTGTGCCGGAGGGCCCTGAATACCCCACTCGGGTGGCGTGCGGCAGGGGAATTCACACTAGTCTTGCCGTCTGTCCCTAAAAATAAATGTCTTTGTTGGAGAGACATAAAATGACGTTTTCCTTATTTTATTTATAGTTTAAGGGACGTTTTTCGTTTTCATGAACACGTTATCTCATCATGAACAATTACACAGCGGTCCGGGCGTCCATTTTCCAAGGATCAGCTCCACTGAGATCATATCTGCCCTCCTATTGGCTGTCATCATTTCTACATTGTAATATTAAGTGAGAATGAGAATTTCTTATGTAAAAATATAGATTATAGATTAAATATATCCATATATATATATAAAATCTTTATCAATATAATCTATATATATAGCAAGACAATTTCCATTATTTTCAAATCCCCCCCGTTAGGATTTGGTATAGCAACGGTGCAGCCCCCTCCAAGGATTTCCTTACAATTTTACATTTTCATTCAACACTTTAAATCAAAATAACTACTGTCCAAAAAATATTTTAAGTTTTATATTTATCTAAGACTGATCATTCGTAATAGATATTTTTTACAATTACGAATGATCCGTCTTGAATATTATTTAGATAAAGAAATAAATATATAGACGCATGTTTATACACATACACATTTATATATACGTACATACAGTGCAGATTTAAGAAGAGATATAAATAGAATATACATATGATGAGCAATGTGCAATGAAGCATGCATGAAAGCAACGCATTTACGATGGAGGTGTGAAGTATCCTGAGTGATGTATATACAGAATATGTATATACTGTATGTGTTTATTTTGTTGTGTGTATATATATATATATAACTATCTATCTATCACTGTCTTTACCTACTGTGTGATTGATGGGTTGGAGGGAGGGAGAGGGAGGGAGAGAGAGAGAGAGAGAGAGAGAGAGAGAGAGAGAGAGAGAGAGAGAGAGAGAGAGAGAGAGGAGAAAGCTGTGGACCCCCTGGGGAGGGTTTGAAAAGCTATATATTATTGAATATACCATCGTCTTTAAGTGCACAGATTTTCTGTTCTGTACCTTTGGCTATTTTAATTTTTTTGATTGGCCCATTAAAAAAAATCCATTCTGTGTTTTCAGCATTATTTGGGCATTTTACATTTTTTTTTAATGATTATTTTTTCAGAATGTGAAGCTTTGGTTTTTTTGCTCTTTGTCTGTAGATAAACACACGACCCTCACCACCACAAACTCCTTGCATATAAAAATGTCCTTTTTTTGAATAAACTCTACTCTGAGTCTGGTCAAAGACAGGTGCCACCAAACATCTCGGTAGAGGCGTGCATTAAAAGCACAAGTGTTACATAAAAAACAAAACCAAAAGGTGGACACGGTGAAATGTCAGAATGAGAGGCAGCACCAGGTGGTTTGAAGGAAGCAGCTTCAGTTTCCAGTTCCACGGTAGCGTTTCCCTCACTTCACATGCTGTGTGTGTGTGTGTGTGTGTGTGTGTGTGTGTGTGTGTGTGTCTGTGTGTGTGTGTGTGTGTGTGTGTGTGTGTGTGTGTGTGTGTGTGTGTGGGCAACGGCTTGAAAGCTCCGTCGGTGTTGTGGCGTTACGTCGATCCAGCTGCGTTTCATTCTTTTTAGATTTGTTTCGTATCGTGGGCAGATTGATATGTTCTTTTTCAGCGTTTTCAGCAGATATCTTTCCACGCCGAGGCCATGGCGGCTGTAAAGTTGTAAAGTTGGCTGTTATTTATTTATTTGAATTTTCTTCTGTTTATTTTTCAGAGATTATCTGTTTCGTCTTTTGTTTATTTCTGTCTATTTGCCTGTTTTTATATTCATATTATTTAATTGAAATTTAATTGAATATTTTTATTTTTCTTTCAGACAGTGAAGCGGCGCTAATTCAAACATAAATTCCTTGTATATATTGAATATGAAAATGTACTTGGCGAAATATAGTGATTGTGATCAGATGTGGATCTCCTTACCGAGGCCAGGTGGTCCAGGGAGGCTCCGTCCTTGGTCCAGGCCACGTGGGCCAGCGGGGGCTGGGCCACCACGGGGCAGCGCAGCAGGCCGCCCTGCCCCGTCGCCAGGTACGTCTCCCTGGGCATGGGGAGGGCCATGGCGGGGTCTGGGGAACGGGGAAGATGGGGGAAAGGGGAGGAGATGGAAAGGTGAAATCCATTTGCTGAAGGAAAAATGATGTGCTCCATGATAACGTCTCTCTCTCTCTATATATATATATACACACACACTGTATATAAACATACATGAAGAGATTTTTTTTTTTTCACTTTCAATTTTATGCGGTTCATTGTCATTTTTGTCATTTCATGGTCATTTAAAAAAAATGATGGGATGTAAAAAAGAAGAAAAAACTCTAAATAAATAAATCATCTTTAGAGAAATGGAATTTGGAGGAGAGCTTTTACTGCTCATTCATGCACAAATGAATAACAGTTCATTAGAAAATCAAATGTTCCAAAAAAATTTTTTTTTTCACATTTCACGCTCACATTAGCATCACAATGGACACTTTAGTTGAAAATGTAAGAAATGATGCGTAACTTGATGCGCATTTATAAAGATATACATGTGTATATATATATATATATACACATATATACAGTATATATATATATATACAGTATATACACACACACACATATAAATATATACATACATACACATATATACAGTATATACTGTATATACAGTACATATAGATGAGGGAAGTGTCACACGTAGGAGCAGACACCACGCACGCGCACACACACACACACACACACACACACACACACACACACACACACACACGCGCACACACACACACGCACACACACACACACACACACGCACACGCGCGCATACGCAGCACGGTGAGGCGGGCGGAGGCGGTGGGCGGGGTCATCAGGCCGTTGGTGGGCATGCAGGTGTAGTTCCCAGAATCCTCGGGGAGGAGGTCGGAGATGAGCAGCGTGCCGTCCACGATGATCTTCACACGCGACTTCAGACGCCTGGACAGGAAACAGGAAACAGGAAACAGATGAAAGCAGGCGCTGCCACGCCCTCACCACGCTTCATCTTCATTCATTCATTCATTTATTTATCGCCAGGTTCATTGTTCCATTTTCTGGTTTATTGTTGGCTTTATTCTATCGTTCATGGTTACGTTATTGTTAAATTAACTTTATTTGACAGTTTTTTAATGACTTAAAAGTTAAATCACTACATATACATTTTTGTCACTTTATAAATTTTCATTGTAATTTTTCTAAGTTATCTTTATTTTCTATTGTTTATTGGTTAACATTAGTTTTATTGTATAGAGCCAGATATCTCCCTATTCATCAATAGTATCTATCCATTCACCCATCCATCCATCTATCTATAGTATCTACAGTATCTATCCATCCATCCATCCATAGTTTATATTTCTATCTATCTATCCATAGTATTAATAGTATCTATAGTATCTATCCATCCATCCATCCATCCATCCATAGTTTATTTATCTATCTATCTATAGTATTAATAGTATCTATAGTATCTATCCATCCATCCATCCATAGTATAGACATCTATCTATCTATCATATCTATCTATCTATAGTATCTATCTATAGTATCTATCCATCCATCCATCCATCCATCCATCCGTCCATAGTTTATATATCTATCTATAGTATTTATAGTATCTATCGTATCTATCTATAGTATCTATAGTATCTATCTATAGTATCTATCTATCTATCTATCTATCTATCTATCTATCTATCCATCCATCCATCATCTATCATCCATCCATCTATATTCTGTATCTATCCATCTATTTATCTATCCATCTATCTAAATATCTATCCATCTATCCATCCATCCATCAATCCATGTACTGTATCTATCAATCTATCAATCTATCAATCTATCAATCAATTTATCAATCAACCTACTGTATCCATCTATCTAATTATCCATCTTTTTTTCCATCTATCCATCTATCTGTCAATCGTCCTTCAGAATAAACAACAACGTGCTGTTGTTGTTTATTGTTTTATTCTGGTTTCAGTGGCAGCAGACCAGCTCCTGCAGCGTGGCCGTGTAGGAGTTTTCTAGTCAGGACTTACTCACCAGTGAGTAGCGGCAGGTTATGGAAATTTATATTTCAACAAGATTAGGCAGCGAAGAGCGCCCACTCATTTTTTCACGTATTTTTTTTTTTAACTCCAATATTTCTGCAGTTAACATCGGATACAAAAAGTCAAGGCCACTTGCACTTTGCAGACAGGCAATAAGTAAAGGAGTGGGTGAATAAATTACACGACAAAGGTTTGTAATACACAAAGTGCACATAGTGCATTAGTCTAGTTAATTGTACTGTGTATACTGTGATGATTACCTCCCGGAGGCGGGTCACGCAGTTCAAAGGGGGCTTTATTTGTTTCGTTCAATTAGGAAACAGATTAAATTAAGGTAACACGTGGACTACACCAATGCACATACACAGACACACACATTACGACCGTGTTTCTCCAACACATGGTGTACTGTTGGTTGCTAGATTATGAAATACGAGATATTGAAATAACACTGTTGTCACACTGTAGACACTGTAATAATTGATTAAGTAAATAGTAATAATTATTAATTCCTTTAGCAATAATTTATCGTGTGCATAGAATTGCATTTTGTATATTCTTTATATTTTTATATATTTTGCTATTTCTGTTCAGTATTTATGGCTATTTCTGAATATTTGGTTGTTTATATATATATATATTTATTTTTTATAAACATATTTTTTCATTTAATCGAAATTTTTTTATTTCATTTACAGATACATTTATTTATCTCCTGTTTCTATTTTTGTTCTATTTAATTTCCTTTTTTTTTGTTTTTTCTCAATCTTTTTCACATTTTTATGTTTTTTTTTTTTATTTCTGTCGACGGTGGATGGACTGTCGTTCTGATTCTGACTGTGAGAAACAACAGAAAAACTCACTTTATGTGGTGGACGTTTTCAGCTCCACTCCTCCACACATAGGTCATGTTTGGGGGGTCGGCCACCGCCTGGCACTGCATCAGTGCATTCTGGGACATGTTGAGGGCGGTGCTCTTCGGAGGGATGACAATGACCGGAGGACCTGGTGACGGGCGAAAAAAAACAAAAAAAACCTATTTTTTATGAAAGTCATCATTAGCGATGGAAGGTTTGACTCTTTTTTTCGGATTTGGTTCTGGACGACTGACTCCAAAAGGTGAAAACCTTTTGTTAAATTCCCCGACTCTTCCTTCATTTGATTCAGTTGGCTTAATGCACAAATGACTCCCAATGTGTCCTGTCTGTGTGTGTGTGTGTGTGTGTGTGTGTGTGTGTGTGTGTGTGTGTGTGTGTGTGTGTGTGTGTGTGTGTGTGTGTGTGTGTGTGTGTGTGTGTGTGTGTGTGTGTGTGTGTGCGCGCGCGCGTGCGTGCGTGCGTGCGTGCGTACGTGTGAAGTGTTCTCCGGTGAGTGTACGGGACTTGCCCAAACTGGTTCTGGTGCAGGAGGTTGGTATTAGATCCTAGCGCCTCAAAGAAGCCGAAAAAGGCCCCGAAGCCACCCCCGAGGCCCGGGGGCCGCATAGACACCCCACGACCGCAGGAAAGCCCCGAGCCTCCCGCCCTGCAGCCACAGAAGACCCCCCAACTCGCGGAGAAAAGGCTTTTCTTTTCGAAGTTTCCCCTTCAGCCTTGCGGACTAAAAAGCTGACTATGTTCAGCTGAAATTTGGATCACGGTTTAGTTTGAGTTAGCGGAGAAGTGCCCGGCTCCGTTTTCAGACTTGGCTTCAGTTGGCATAACGGGACGGAAGAAGAGTTGATTTCAGCTCTGTTGCGTTGTAGGGGCGTCACGCTTCCAATTCGGAATCCAAAAACGATCGAAACGAGCGCTCGATTTTCGAACTCCGAAATCACAAGCGGGTTTTGCCATTCTCCAACCTATTTTTGTAAGAATTTTGTGACATGGCCGCCATATTGGGGCGGTGAAGACCCACCGGTACACAAATGCAGTGTGCGCTGAGGGTTGTCGACCGCGGCTCGCCCGCGGCTCGCCCAGCGGACCCCCGCTCCGCCGGAGGTCCGCTGGGCCGCATCCCTCAGCGCACACCACACCCTCCCGCCTGGCACTCGGGCTGCAGGAAGGGAATTTGCAATGGAATTTGAAAGATAAGAAATAACGTTACCTTTAAGTCCATCCAGTTTGTTGCACAGTGAACGCACATCAGAGAGAAATATCCCCGGTAACCGCGTGCGAAGTCCGCGTTGGCGGACTTCAGCGCGCCTCCCTCTCCTCCGCCGTTTCACCGTGTGCACACGGTGTGTGACCAGAACCTCCGGCTGGCGGGCCGCGCCGAGCCGCGGTGCATTTGCCGTGAGAACGCGGGCGGGGTTCTCCCAGGAGCGATCTGCTCCACAGCAGAGCAGCGACAGGAAACGGAGTAAATTATATACGTCTAGAGTTTTAATTTGCTCTGCTTGGAGAGAAACATGGCTCCGATCGGAGCCGCGGAGCTGCAGGTGGTGATTTGCCCTTTACTACCAGCGTTCCCCTCTCCCAAGAATCATTTCAATGAATTTCTTTCTGTCCAAATGAATAATTTAGGCGGAATAACACAAACGGTAGATAATGGAAAATCCGTTTGGCAAATTCTCTCAAAAATATTTCATTGAGCAGACAAAAATATTTCCTTCTGTTAAAACTATATATTGTTGGCGGAATGTGAAAGTGTAAATGAGTCACATTCAATATCATGTACGTACAAGTACATCGTTGCCTGTTTTTGGCCTCGGCCCTTTCAAATGCAGCCCTCAGTGATTATTTTCAGTTCGCGAGACTAAGATTCACTCATTCTGCCGGAGTGACTTGAGACTCCCGACTCACAATAAATACCTGTTCGCAGCGAACGAATCGTCTGCGACCCGTCTAGCGCATTACCCACGCGGAGAAACGGTGGAAATAGGCGGTGGGACACGCCAAACACTTTAAAATAAAATAACTAGTGTCAGGATCTCCCACACCAGCATAATCATTAGTGATCAAATGTGATGGTTTATAAAGATAAGTGCTAAATGGATATGCTTGAATGACAGTTCGGGGATTACATAGTGCTTTCAAAGTGACTCCAGCCAGATCGGCTATTAGGCTTTATTTTTATTTTTTTTTATTTTTTACAATCCTTCCAGGTGGCATCCCTGCCAAAATAATTACGGCTAAAGCTAAAGCACGGGGGGATGAGGGGTTGATGTCGCACTGACAGAAACATCTTTTAAACAGCTCTATAACGTGACTGCGCAAAAAATGTAAATAGGAACGACCGACACTGAGTGACAAAGATGTCTGGTCGATAAAATGTAGAATAATGGGTGTACCAAGAGTTAAAATGTCTCCTGAATTATTCATCAGCGGCCATCGAGAGCTCATCTCAAGAGCTCGCCAGGTGGCAAGTTCCGCTTTTTTTTTCCCAATTAGCTGAAAATTTAAATTTGCTCTTGTGTTGCAAGGTCAAAATTGCAAGGCCGCACTAATTCATCATATTCATCGGTTCCAGCCGGTACAGCGGCTCTGTGTTGGTCAGGACAAGCTTCCAGAGCAAGTTTCCATTTCAATTTTAGGGTTATTTAGGGATTATTTGAACTGTAAAAGGTGTGACGTGGCGGAAAAAAAGGTTGCTAAAGTCTGAGCTAGAAAGGAGTTACTGCAGATACTATCACATTTCAGTTCAGTCAAATTTTAGTCCAGCTCTTGGAGCCTTTCCCAACCGAGACTACCACAATATTTAAAAACAACTTTATTGTACGAATAGTTTGTCTATTTATTTACTCAAGGTTTGAAATCACATATTGAGCCAAAGGAGTTCTAAGAGCAGTAAAGTATACGACACTCCCAGGTACTGCACACCACCTGGATGGCCGGAAGGGGTGCGATGTGAGATTGCTGTTTATTGACTACAGTTCAGCTTTCCAGACTGGCTGTCAAGCTGCGGGAGCTCGGACCGAACACTCCGCTGTTTGCCTGGATCGTGGACTTCTTCTCAGCCTTCTTCGCAACACAGGGCTGCGTCCTCAGCCCCCTGCTGTACTCTCTGTACACACATGACAGTGTGGCCAGGTCCAGCTCCAACACCATCATTCAAGTTTGCTGACGACACGGTCGTGGTGGGCCTGATCACCGACGACAACGAGAAAGCTCTGCCGCAAGGGGGTGACTGACCTGTCACTCTGGTGCCAGGACAACAGCCTCCTCCTGAACGTCAGCAAAACTAAGGAGCTGATTGTGGACTTTAGGAGGGGATTGCAACCGAGGACGCACGCCCCGCTGGTGATTAATGGGGCTTCTGTCGAGCAGCTTCAAGTACCTGGGAGTCCACATGACGGAGGACTTAACATGGACTATACTACTCTCTTACTCTTTATCGCCTCGGGCAGCTGAGGAAATTTCGGGTCTTGTGAGGATCCTCAAATCCTTCTATTGTGGAGCGGTGGAGAGCATCCTGACAGGCAACACCACTGCCTGCTTTGGGAACTGTACTGCTCAGGACAGGCAGGCCCTGCAGAGGGTGGTGCGTTCAGCCCAACGTACCACTGGAACTACCCTTCCCCCTACTTGCAGGACTTATACACCAGGAGGTGTAGTAGCAGAGCTGCAGGATCATGAAGGATCCTCATCACCCCAACAACAGACTGTTCCAACTGCTGCGGTCAGGCAAGCACCTCCGCAGTCACACAGCGAGAGCAGAGAGACTGAGACGGAGTTTCTTCCCACAAGCCATTAGAACTGTCAACGCTGAACTCACCAGGGGCCCTGACTGAGCCACACACATAGGCCCCACTGCCTTACTGTACTGTATGACACATACTGTACTGCATACTGTATCACTGCACTGGGTTACTGCACACTGTATCACTGCACTGGGTTCCTGCATACTGTACTGCATACTGTATCGCTGCACTGATTACTGCATACTGTGCTGCGTTTCTGTGCCCTACTGATGTAAACTGTACTGTATATCTCAACACACACTACCATATTTTATTCATATGCCACTTTACTGCACATATCTGTATGTACATAATAGTCTATACCTCGTATTTCTTTTTTATATTCTATTGTGTATTGTACACTATACTATGTACTATACACAATATCATATAGACTGCACTATACTATATACTATATTATACCATATAGTGTTGTGATACTATATCATATACTATATAGTATTCCATATATTATATCATAGACTATACTTTATAATATACTAAATACAATATACTATACTATATACAATACCATATACTATTTTTTATACTGTACCATATACTATTCTATATAAAAAATACTATATACAATACTATATACTATATAATATATACAGTACTATACTATATACTATACTATACTATACACTATATACTATAATCTATACTATACCATATTATAAACCATATGATATACTATACCATAATATGGTATAGTATTTATACTATTTACTATACTAAATCAGCGCTGAACAAATTGTTGTATAAGTTTCAACGATGACATCTTTGCTGAATGGTTATTATCCTCTCAAGAGCCACTGTATGTATACAAAAAATACAAAAACAGACATTTTTCCCTATATTTGTGTGGGGAAGCCTGTCCTTGCATGGGGATTTAATTTGGGGAATCTGAAAAATGGAAAACATCTGTTACGCTGCAGGGTTTTTTTGTTGCGAGATAAAACGCAAGAACATAAAAAGCTCAAATGTGTCATATCCTCGGCAAAATAATCACAACGTTCTATCTCCAATCAGTAACTCTTTTCTCTTTTAATATATTTATTTTTTTCTCCACTTCACGTCTCGACATTCTTCGCTGCTGATATGGGATAGTTTGGGTGCTACTCGTGTTCCCGCCTTCCCCCCTGTCAGGATTAGCACTTAATCCCAGCCTCATCTGATGTTATCTCTGTATAACACCCAGATCAGAATGACAGAAGATGGAAAGAACAGGGTTTTACTCTTCTTTCATTTATTTTTTGTTACAACTCTCTCGCTCTCTCTCTCTCTCTCTCTCTCTCTCTCGATGCAGAAGATGGAAAGAACGGGGTTTTTCTTTTCTTGATTTTTTTTTTTGTTCCATCTCTCTCTCTCTCTCTCTCTCTCTCTCTCTCATGATGCAAGAGCCAGAAACAGACGTCTGGGTGGTGTCAGTCCCCAGCCGGCCAGCCATCAAACACCAGAGGAAATTACAGACAAACAGACGGACGGACGGACAGACAGACAGACACACAGACAGACAGAGAGGCTGACCGACCGACCAACAGACAGACAGACGGACAGCCAGAGAGACGGGGACTGACCGACTGACAGACACACAGACAAACAGAGAGACAGAGACTGACCGATCGACCGACCAACAGACAGACGGATGGACGGACCAACAGACAGGCAGACAGACAGAAAGACAGACAGATGGATGGACGGACAAATGGACAGACAGATGCGCAGAAAGACAGACGGACAGACAGACGGACCAATGGACAGACAGGCAGAGAAACAGATGGCTGACCTTTGACCCTCAGCTTGGTCAGGTGAGTTATATTTCCCTCTGTGTTGGAGGCTTGGCAGGTGTACTGTCCTCCCAGCTTCATGCTGACAGCTCTAAGGTCCAAAGTTCCATCCTGAACCTGGGAGATATGAGGAGGTGAATAAATAGGAAATAAATAGAGGGACAGAGATAGGTGACTTATGAATAAATTATGTTGATTATTTTATTAATGCCTGGGGTCCAGGTAAGTCGCCGCAATTGCACCAATTGCAATAACGGCTTTGAGAGAAGTGTGTTCTCGACTTTAAACTTCTCCCTGTCGCCACTCTTAAATGCCTCCTCCTTCTCCAAAGAAAGCCACCTGAGTTTGGTTGTGAACCGGGGCTTGTTATTGTTATAACTCACCCTGGTGCGTGTTGGTATACAGCTGCCCTCACAGAGGCTGATATATGACATCACAGCGTCTTTGTATTCATCCAGACTGAAAAGTGGTTCTGAACGTGTCCCGGTACGTGCGGTGCAGGCACTCATGCAGATCCTCCGCTGCTTCGCCGCTCCACTTGTTGGTTCTCCTCGAAACAGGTTTAGACAGTTCGACTTTCTGCCTATATGTGGGTATGAGGGGGGCCAAGACGTGGTCGGAGTTTCCCAGCGCACCACGCAGAACGCCGTGACAAGGGTCTTGGACTTAGCAGTGATCCAGTGTGTTCTCCTCTCTAGTCGCACATTTTATAAATTTGTATTGATTGTTTTCCGAGGGTTTGTGTCTCAAATGACATTTGTTTAAGTCCCAGAGGACGATAAGTAGGTCATCCGGGTGCTTTCTCTCCACACACAATATCCGATCGACGAGCAGCCGCTGCGTGTCCTGAGCAGCAGTTTCGCTTGCGGTGGAATGTAAACACCGACCAGAATGAAAGACGTGAAGTCACAGCAGGAATTAAAGGGTTTACAGTTTATGATGAAAGACTCCAGATTCCAGCGCAGCGCACTACTATCCTATGTGAAAGCCCCTTCAGGGTCATACCCTGCACATATATACCATATTGGATGATGATGCCACAAAGCACTCCGCTCTGCCAATTCTAGTGCCTCAGTTTGTTACTTCTGGTTCCTCCTTCCTTAAGAATTTATTTTTTTAAATAAACCTCTTCTACAGATATGGTTGGATGTGGATTAAACCAGGACTACAGCATGTGTGGACTGCCCTGAATGCAAATCGTATTCATTTGTGTCCATGGGTTCAACGGTTTCTGAGCGCCAGACACTTTCAACCGTGGAATGGCAAAAGAATAAAAGCAGAAACAATAGCCATTAGGGCTGGACCCCTAATAATAATACGAATAATGGAGAAGATACACAGATATTATGTGTGTGTATATTTATGTGTGACCCACCGCTGCAAAACCCGCTATCTCACGCATTTCTTCGCCAGGAGCAGCAAAATAAGTAAAAAAAACCTTTCTAGAAGGAAAATTCGATTTTTCAAGATTTGTGCTCCTTTGTGTTTTGTTTTTTTTATCTCTCAAAGTAATTTCAAAACCGAGTTTGATTGATAAATGTGATGAGAATGAGAAAATTTTTAAACCGTGGAGTTAAATATTCATGGGGAAACACCATTCACTCACCAAGACACTGAATAACTCTGAACAACGCTGATCGATCATTTATTTTAAGTGACAGTCCAGTTGAAGATCATTCCTCCACATTCCATGAGATGTGAAGTCACATGAAACCGTTTTGATAGAGTTCAACCTTGAAATCATGGTACTTTTTTACACACAGAGACATCATTGTGTATGGAGCGTATACCCACGAAGAAGTAATGCTGACATTGCATTATCCCGGACGTGGAGAACATTTCAAACAGCAAATTTGAATATGAATGTGACGATGAAACTGAATTTTTTCAAGAACCACCGGAGGAGACGACCACATGCCCGTGAAGAAGTTGATGGAAGTCCGTTGAGGTTGGTGATGCAGATTATGAACAATGGACTATAGAAATGGATTATAGAAATGGACAAGATTCTCTGGTTTACCTGCAAATTACATTACATTACATTTCATTTAGCAGACGCTTTTATCCAAAGCGACTTACAATTGTTCAAACACCGACGGACGCAGCCATGAGGAGCAATTAGGGGTTAAGTGTCTTGCTCAAGGACACTACAGCATGCTAGCAGGAGGAGCCTGGGATCGAACCAGCAACCTTTGGATCACTAGAGCACCAGCTCTACCTTGGGTTTAGCCCACATAATGACTCCAAGAATTTTGAAGATATTTGGCATACGCACACTAATATATATTAAATAACACACCATGGCTGATATACAGAGACTCATATTATTGATAGACTCTATAATTTGTTGTGTTGTCCACACTTTTAAATTCTTAAATAATCCCACTTTTATAAAACATGTATATCCTTACTGTTAAATAAAAGCCTTTTTTAAAAACAAAAAATGTTGTGTGTCGATGACGCTGTTCAACATTCCCTATATACACAAAATCAATGCAGAGATTGCCCCATTCAGCAGGGTGTTAAGTGGCCATGTGACAAGTAGCCATGCAGCTTTGTTGGTCCTCCATCCATTTGCATTCCGGGAGCTGGCTGAATGAAGCCAAGTGTGGGGGAAAACTTTGAAGGTGATACAGTTTACCACACCCTCGTCATTAACAAGTCATAGCTTTAAAAATATTTGCTTTATTTGCACAAGTGATACCTTGTTTTGAAGCTCTGATTCTTCACTTTCAAACGATACGGAAAAAATGTCAAAAGCCACCAAATGTGCCTTAAGTCTGTGGTGGGTCACACGTACCTGAATATTCTTGTCTTGGATGGCAGCACCGTCCTTCAACCAGATGATGGTTGGCGTTGGGTTGCCATTTGCAGCACACGTTAGAGAGAGTCGATTTCCCACGAGGGTCTCCAAGACAGGAAGTGGAGTTTTGGTGAAAGTGGGTGGAGCTATTGAAAAACAAAAAGTAAAAAATAAGTTACTGAGATGAGGATAGCCAACATCAAGCCAACATCAAGATTGACGTGTTTGACGCAGTGTCTTTATATTGCCAAATTTAAGAGTCAAATCACATAATTAATTCTGATGATTTTCATGGATTTCCTCATCAATTAAGAAAATATTAGATGTAGAGTAGATTGAGGTAGAATAGTTAAACTAGAGCAGAGGTAGAGTAGAGGTTAAGTAGAGTTAAAGTAGCATAGAAGTAGGATAGAGGGAGGTAGAGTAGAGAACGGGTGCAGTACAGTTATAGTAGAAGTGAAGTTGAGTAGCGGTAGAGTCAAGGTTGAGTAGAGTAGAGGTAGAGTAGAGGGAGGTAGAGTACAGGCAGAGTAGAGGCATAGTAGAGGAGGGAAGACCACAGTTAAGATAGATTAGAGGTAAAGTCGAGGTAGAGTCGAGGTAGAGTAGAGGCAGAGAAAAGTAGAAGGAGGAAGATGTAGAGTCAAGATTGAGTAGAGGTAGAGTAGAGGTAGGGGCAGAGCAGAGGTAGAATAGAGGAGTAGTAGATGAGGTTAAGCAGAGGTAGGGTACAGGTAGAGGCAGAGGCAGAGTACGGGTAGAGTAGAAGGAGCTGGAGTAGAACTAGAATAGGGGTCGAGTAGAGGTAGAGTCGCGGCAGAGTACAGGGAGGGTAGAAGGAGCTAGAGTACAACTAGAATAGGGGTAGAGTTGAGGCAGAGAGAGCATAATAAGGTTAGGGGTAGAGTAGAAGAAGGTAGAGTAGAGCTAGAGTCAAGGTAGAGTAGAGTAGTGGCAGAATAGGGGTAGTCTAACAATACCCTTGTCTAACAACAGATATTACTTATTTTTGCACTGAATCTCTTATTTACCAGTTCAGGGAGGTCGTTGTTGTTGTTGTTGTAGTGGTTCCCTCATCACTTCCCTCGATAACCCTCATTATATCAACGTGAACAAATAATCGACTCATCTTTGAATTTAAACTTTGAGGAAAAATGTTTCTGGGGTTGTCTTTTTTTTTGTCGTCACGTTTTGAGGTGGGCCTAATGAGGCGGCAGGTTAAAAGGCGTCCCCCGCGCGACTCGTCGTGACTTTTCCCGTCCCGCACTCAGAATGTGACCGACTGTTCCCCCTTTGATCTGCAGCTCTACCTGACACTCTGCTTTGTGTGTCACTATCCCAGAAACCCAGCGGCACTCAAGGTTTCAGCAAATCAGCAGGGTTCAAAGCACAGGAATAACCCAAAACAACAATGTATATATATATATATATTATTTTACCAATTATACTTGGATTTGATATTCGAAGATGTCAATCAGTCGAATGATTGTATTTCGCTCTGTACCAAGAACTCAGGTAAGAAACCGAATCAAAGGGATCTATATCATGTTAAAAATAAATAGAAGTGTTTACATTTTTGGAGTGAAAGACTGAAAGTGCAAAATGTGCAATAATGAGTGAATTTAAAATGAGTAAATACAAAAAAAAAGTGTGCAAACAAACCGAAAAAAAACTAGAATACAGGGATATGAGTGGGCAGTATACAAAGTAAGAACTTTTCCAAAGTTTGAAGTCTGCCACGCCCCAGTTGTAATGCACCCAATCATGTGATATTTCCGACCAATCACGGACAGGGGGAGCTGTCAGAAATGTTTGCAGACTTTTTGTTTGGGGGTGGCATTCCAAGTCTCCCATAGCGCACTTTGAAATGCACTTCACAGGGGAGGGTGCCAGGATGTAAGGGGAGGTTCCAACCAGTAGGGGGCGACAATGTCCACTTCGAAATGGACAAATATGAAGCGTCCCTACAATGGTCATTTTACCAGCAACGCATAGCGAGACTTCTGATTATGATTTTTTTCGTTTACTGGAAAGATCGCAAAACATATGCAGGTGCATAGCGCCACCATCTGCATCATTTGTGTACACCAGCTATCAGTTCCTAAACTGCGCGAGAAGGGGCTCACGAGAGCGCTCATGAAGGTAAATCCAGTCAAGTTACAGACAGACATCTCATGTTTATCACAGACTATAGCTGTGTTTGTCTCACCTGCTGTACAGTACTGTACTGCTGGCTTCACTAGCTGTTGTCTTGACAAAATAAACGTCAGGTTTGGTGTCCTCATTAGTTGATATCACAGGGTATCCCAAATGGGAACATAGACAGGGGACATGTCATGACTGGTGAGTATACTGATAATTATACTGGTGAGTATACTGGTGAGTATATAGGTATTTATACTAGTGAGTATATTGATGAGTATACTGATAATTGTACTGGAAATTATTATGGTGAGTACACTGGCAATTATACTGGTAATTATACCGGTGAGTATACTGGCGAGTATACTGGTGAGTATACTGGCGTTCTGAGCAGACATTACCGGTCACAGACACTAAGGTCCAGGTCCCATTGAGGAGGCCGTCGGTGGAGTTATTGAGAAGGAGAATTCGGCAGAGGTACGCTCCCCGGTCCTCCAGCTGCAGTGCCTCCACCCTCAGGGCCGTGTCACCAACCAGGGACACGCGGCCTGCAGAAAAAAGAAGAAAGTGACGGAGTTCAAAGGGCCAGAGAGCCACGTCCACTCTTGACGGCTTTGCGTAAAGGGACTCTGATTCCAAATGGCAGCTTCGGGTTTACCAACGTTTGCACCCGAAGACCACTTAGGTGTGAGCAAAGTGGCCCTGCCGAAAAAAGTCTGTGTGTACAACACAGAGCACTTTGAAATATGATCTCCTGGTTCCCAGGTGACAGCTCTCCCCGTCGTCATGGTGCTGCTCAATTCACTCTTTCATCCTACTCCGTCTTTCTTCTTATGTGGAGAGCCTTTTTTGTTTATTTATACACACACACACACACACACACACACACACACACACACACACACACAAAGGTAAATATATATATATATATATATATATATATATATATATATAAAAATATATAAACATGACAGCGGGTTCGAAAGGGACAATTTATCATCGCTCGGAAACTAGCCGGGACGTGCGTGAATCGGTGCGAGCTGATGCGTGGCACTGAGATAAATCCGTTTCAAAGTGTCTGGAGAAGGGAGAAGAGAGACGCTGAGCGGTGGAACAGTCCTGCCTCTCTGCACCAAAACAAACTCTCACTCGAAAAAAAAGGAAAAAAACTAAAACGAGAAAGGAAACAGCGATATGTAAACGATAAACTCTGCACGGGAGCGACTGCACCACACTGGAGTCTGGACGGGAGGCCCGCAGGCTGCCATAGGGGCGGGGTTACGATGAGATGAGATGAGATAAAGATAGAGTGGGGCAAGGGTGGGGTTAGGGTATGGGTAGGCTGACGGTGGAGAGGGGGTATAGTGGGGATAGGGTCGGGGTAGAGTGGGGATAGGGTGGGGATATATTGGGCTTAGGGTGGGGGTAGAGTGGGGGTATAGTAGTGATAGGTTGGGGGTAGAGTGGGGATAGGGTGAGGGTAGAATCGGGGTAGAGTAGGGGTAGAGTGGTGATAGGGTGGAGGTAGAGTGGGGGTAGAGTGGGGTTAGGGTGGGGATATAGTGGGGGTAGAGTGGGGATAGGGTGGGGATATAGTGGGGATAGGGTGGGGTGGGGGTAGGGTGGGGGTAGAGAAGGGATAGGGTGGGGGTAGAGGGAGACTTTCGGCAGCCGTGGAAACGAACAGGAAGTGTGGAGCTGGGTGGCACACACACACACACACACACACACACACACACACACACACACACACACACACACACACACACACACCTTGTTTGCTTTCCAACCACGCCAAAAGGGACTCAATCCACGGGGGAGGGAGAGGGTGGAGGGGGATGGTGGGTGGAGCAGGAGCGTGAACAAACAGGGGATCGCTGCGTTTCAGAACACCACGACCTTTGACCCAGAACAATTTCCACTCCTCTCCTGTGATCTGTTTGTTTTGTTTTTTGGTCCCGTCTTGATGGAGGTTACCACAGCGCCCTGACAGAGGGCGGGGTGGGGGTGATGGAGGCATAGATAGTGCACAGGAAGGAGGAGGTAGAGAGCAGGATGACCTCATGCCACCGGTGGGATTCAGGCAGCAAGTAGAAAACGTCTGAATGTCAGGTCAACTGAGCGTGAGAAGGAGGGAGAGAGCGGGGGGAAGAGAGAGAGGGGGAGAGAGGGGGAGGGGAGGGAGACAGGGAGAGGGAGAGAGAGGGGGAGGGGGGAGACAGAGGGAGGGAGAGAGAGAGAGGGGGAGAGAGGGGGAGGGGAGGGAGACAGGGAGAGAGAGAGAGGGGGGGAGGGGGGAGACAGAGGGAGGGAGAGAGAGAAAGAGGGGGAAAGAGGGGGAGAGAGGGGGAGAGAGAGGGCGAGACAGAGAGAGAGAGGGGGAGAGAGGGGGAGGGGAGGGAGACAGGGAAAGGGGGGGAGAGAGAGAGAGAGAGAGAGAGAAAGACGGAGAGAGGGGGGAGAGTGAGGCAGAGAGAGAGAGAGAGAGAGACAGAGAGAGAGGGGGGGAGAGAGAGAGGGGGAGAGGGGGGGAGGGAGACAGAGAAGGGAAAAGAAAGGGCAGAGAAAGTGAAGCATTAAAACAATTTGAACCATTTGAGCGATATAGGGCGATCAATTCAGCCCTCTCCCCCCTCCCTCCCTCCCTCCCTCCCCACCGCCCTCCTTATCTCTCTCTCCCTCCAACTATCTCTCTCTCTCTCTCTCTCTCTCTCTTTTTAGTTAAAAACAAACAGTCAGTCCATTCTGCTGCTGTTACTCCAGGTCTTGATATTCCCATCTAGAGTCTGACACACACACACACACACACACACACACACACACACACACACACACACACTCTGGAGGAACTATTGCTTCCATCCAAATCCCCCCTCCACTTCTCCGTCTAGCAGCTCGTCATCTGCCTTCAAAAGAGACAACATCCCATTAAGTTTTAACTCTCACACACACACACACACACACACACACACACACACACACACACACATATACACACACACACACACACACACACACACACACACACACACACACACACACACACACACATACATACTCCGTTGTGCTGTGAAACCTTTTTTAATATTTTTAAATTATTATTTTTTTACCCTTTTCAGAGCGTATTTTGGGGAGAGAATTTTTTTCAATTATTGAGCCCCCCCCCCCCCCCCCCACACACACACACACACACACACACAACCACACCCACACCCACACACACACACACACACACACACACCCAAAATCCCCTCCAGGCCTCCTTCTACGACACAATGCGTTCTCAGGTGACGTCCCACCGTGGAAGAAAAAGGCGTGAAATCAAATTCCCCTTCTTGCAGGTGGAGGAGGAATCCAGGAAAAAAAAAAATCCTCCCCAAATTTGAAAAACAAATTGATCCTTGGGTCCCGGCCCCGGGGGGGGGGGGGTGAAATAGCGCTTTGTGTGTGGCCCCCGGATTAAGTTTGGGGTTGGCTGTCCGCCCATGCGAGCACAAGCTCCCAAGAGCTCTTCAAGGGATAAATAATAATAAAGTGGGATTGGGGATCAATGGACCGATCAAGCTGGTCAGCGGCCGAGACACACGGTTCGATTAACATATGACACGTTTGGAATCAAATGGTTGCCCTTAACTTTCCAATACCTTTGCAATGGATTATAATGTTTTCCCTTAATTTTCTGTATATTAATTTCCCACTTAACATTTTACAGCGCAGGGAGAGGCACTCAGAGCTTTTATTCAAGTTTAAGTACAAATAACACGCGCAATCTTGGAACAACACGCAAAGTGAAAGTACCAAGTTGACGTCTCCACTTCAGAAAAAGCAGAAAAAAGTACTATGTGCTATTAAAAGTATTTCTGCTCATCACTCCCTAAAAACATCAGGTGTCCTCCGTGACCTATAGACATATAGGGGCGATGAGCTCGAATCCCCCCCTGTTAGATAGAAGAGTCCGAGCCCGACAGGTGGATGCAGGTGGAGGTGGAGGGAGCGCAGCGAGCAAAAGCAGGTAGGGCAGGAGCGATTGGCTGCTTAAATAGGACGGCCAAATAAGGGCGTGGAAGCCTGTGGCGCTGTCGAGTTGCCTGACAGGACTAGCTCCGCAAGCTCATCGTCATTAGAAGTAAAGATTACATGTCATGTTCAGTCTGTAATACGGGATAAAGTACGACCTATATCGTGAGTTGTCTTGCTTTTGATTGATATAAATATATATCGTGATTTAAAGAATTTACATGTATATAAATCCATATTTTCCAAACAAAGTATATAAATGATGGCTGTCAAAGTTAACGTGATAATAACCCGTTTACGCAAAGAGCCGCATAATGCAGTCAAGGAGGTGGCACATTTCCCTCTGTGAGTAAGTTCCAAAACGGTCCATGGGCCCTGGACTTGAGCTGAATGTCAGCCTGTAGTGTCAACATCTCATCCTCCACTGCAGACGAGTTCAGGTGGAACAGTGTTGCAATTTTTGATGCGAGTGAATCAACCTCAATATCTTCCCTAAATGGGAAGCACATAAATGTAGCGATTGGCTTGAATTAAGCACCTTGAAACCGTTTGTCAAAGTCTGACAGACACTTTTCAATCTGCTCTGTGTAGCGCGCACTGTCGGGGCGCTCCTCGCACCCCTCCCCTCCCCGCCTTCCCTTGGGTCTCCAGCTTTGATGCAAGGTTTTGAAAGTTCCCCAAATCATGGCGCCGCAGCTTTGAGGACAGAAGTTTCTCTACTGAACTGAACTGATCATGTTGACCACGGTTTTGTCTTTTCCTTGCAGATTTTTATTTTTTATTTTTTACTCTTTTGAATGGCGTGCGATCTACCCTCACTACCTTCGCGATCGACGAATTGGGCACCCCTGCCCTAGACATTCCGGCGGCAGCGATGGGGAATGTGAACTCGCTGGCCAACAAGGCCGACGAGCCAGAAGAGCCCGGTGAGGAGCCAGAAGATCTGCAGGGAGTGTAGTATTCTGCTTCACGGAAACGCGGCGCACCGACAACACTGGATTTCACCGGGATTCACCACTGTGAGAGCGGACAGGGACGATCCTCCGGTACCGGCTGGGTAAACACTGCTGCCCTGCCCCGTTGTTGGGAGTGAGAGCAGCCATTCCGCTGAATAAACAAGGTTTCCAGCTCCGTCTCGCAGATAAGAAAAAGCCAGGGTTTCTGGACAATATTTGTGATTGTTTTGGGTCGTCAATTGATTTCCAATAAACAGACATTTGCATAAAGCCGGCATATTTGTCCACTCCCATGTTGATAAGAGTATTGATAACTACCACTTGAAAAATATCCCTTTAAGGTACATTTTGAATGGATAACAAAATGTGCGATTAATTGCGATTAAATATTTTAATCGACCGCCCTAATATAATATATATATTAATATATATAATAAAAAAACAAATATAAATGCAGATTGAAAAAAAAATGAAATGTAGTAGTACAAGTACAAACTAGTACTAGTACTTTGTTACTTTCTACCATTGATATTTACCTCAACCTTCCTCTGCTCTTGCATTGACATTTAACATTTCCCCTTAATTCCCCACTACTTTTGCATTGAGATGAAAGGTTTTCCCTCCATTTTCCACAGCCCCTTTACCTTGAAATTAAATGTTTCCCTTAACTTCCCACTGCCCTTATTTTCTCATTCCACTTGCATTGAAATGTTATGACTTCCCTCCATTTTCCACAACCTTTGCCTTGAAATTGAGTGTTTTCTAGGGCTGCCCCCTGTGGGTCGACGAGTCGAATCGTCAGTTGCAAACCCGTCAGTCGACTGAGATCCTTCAAGTCGAGCCATCCTTTCATTTTTGTAAGTCAGTGCGCATCGCAATAACAGGATAAAACAGAAGTTTACAAAATGCACAGGGATAACATTTCAATGAGGAATCATAAATATATTTTTATATGCGTGAATTGAACACCGTTCCTCCAAATAAACAACTAAAAAACAGTGTGGGGGCGGAGCACGGAGGAACGGGACTCGAATCGCTGACTCGTTCAGATTATTTTCCGCGCATGGCGCATGCAGAGGGGCGGTCGGGGAGAGGGTCACGGAGAAAGTGTCCCCCCCACTACGCACAGTTTTCGTTCCATAAGGAAACGTAAGATAAAATGACCTACATCTAAAATAAAAACACACTGTTTTGGCGTCCTCAACGGTCTCCTATCTCGGCTATAGGAAGAGCCCCACCCCAAATTGTCAAATATTGGCACTGAATGGCCGAATCCGATTACACCGACAGAATTCTGAGTTTGGCACAGCCCTAATGTTTACCCTGTTCCGCTACCATTGCTTCGAAATGGAATGTTTCCCTTCTTTCTCCACCGCCTTCGTATTGAAACCCAAAGGTTTTCCCCTGTCCGTATTGCACACGGAGGGTCAATGTTTACTCTTAATTGTCCATTTAGTTGTTACCTTTTCCCCAGCTTTCCACGACCTTTGCATTGAGATTAAAGTGTTCCTCTTAATTATCCACCCCTTTCACCTCCACTTTCGTCGAGGTGAAAGGGGTTTTGGCAAACATACAGACAATAACACGAGGCTGCTTTTGTTTTCTCTGCCGTCGACGCCCCCACCACAAGGCGTCCCCTTCACCCAGACATGGCGTCAGGCCTTGGCCGCGTCTTTTCACCAGCGCTGGAGGCATTGGAGTCTCAGAGAATGAGGCGGACTGGGTTTCACTGTGGCTCCGTCAGGGTGTAGCCGTACGGAGGCAGGTGAAATTTGAATCCTAGCGCCCCCCCTACCCCCCCACACACTGTTGGGGGTTACAATGACTGGCTTCTAGAGATGCACGACTCGCAAACGATTCGGTCGTAGCAAACAAATCATTTAACTGACTCAGGTGTCAGGACTCAGGAGTCAGGAGTCAGAGGAGTCAGAGGAGTCAGGGGAGTCAGGGGAGTCAGAGGAGTCAGAGGAGTCAGAGGAGTCAGAGGTAAGAGGAGTCAGAGGAGTCAGAGGAGTCAGAGGAGTCAGGGGAGTCAGGGGAGTCAGAGGAGTCAGAGGAGTCAGAGGAGTCAGAGGTGTCAGAGGAGTCAGAGGAGTCAGAGGTAAGAGGAGTCAGAGGAGTCAGAGGAGTCAGAGGAGTCAGGGGAGTCAGGGGAGTCAGAGGAGTCAGAGGAGTCAGAGGAGTCAGAGGTAAGAGGAGTCAGAGGAGTCAGAGGAGTCAGAGGAGTCAGGGGAGTCAGGGGAGTCAGGGGAGTCAGAGGAGTCAGAGGAGTCAGTGGTAAGAGGAGTCAGAGGAGTCAGAGGAGTCAGGGGAGTCAGGGGAGTCAGGGGAGTCAGAGGAGTCAGAGGAGTCAGAGGAGTCAGAGGTAAGAGGAGTCAGAGGAGTCAGAGGAGTCAGGGGGAGTCAGGGGGAGTCAGGGGAGTCAGAGGAGTCAGAGGAGTCAGAGGAGTCAGGGGAGTCAGGGGAGTCAGGGGAGTCAGAGGTAAGAGGAGTCAGAGGAGTCAGGGGTAGTCAGGGGTAGTCAGGGGAGTCAGGGGAGTCAGAGGAGGCAGAGGAGTCTGAGGAGTCTGAGGAGTCTGAGGATTCAAGATTCAAGAGGTTTATTTGTCACATACATATACATACGTTCTTTGCAGTGAAACGTCTTTTCAACGCACCCGGAGATTACGCGTCAGAGCACTCAGGACTAACATTCTGTCAAAATAAATTCAAATGACGCTCTTCACAACTCAGAGCCGAACCGACTCCTCCGACTCGTTACACCAGCTAGGTCCAATGAAAGAGCCCGAAAAAAATGAGCAAATCTCTTCACGAGTCGCTCGCGCAGAGCCGAATCTCCGAAAAGAGCCGAACTTTCCATCGGCAGCGGCTCCTTGTTTGGCCGCAGGGGGAAGAGAAAGCCCATTAACTGCGTGAGCTCTGGGTCTAATGTCTTGTGTCCACACCACGCTGCAATCTGGAGCTTCCTGTCGGGGACGGGATTTCCAGCGCAGCGTTTATACAGCTGTGTTTACCCCTTCTGAGTGTCAGCAGCTGTACGTGCGCGGAGGGACCGTCTGCCCCCGTCCACCAAGAAGAAAGAAACTAATCCTTTGATCCCTTTTCACTCCCAAAACACTGAAACTAAAACTGAAACAAAACATGTCATCCCGCTTTGAGCGCCTGTCACTTCACAGGAAAAGGCAAAAAATGAAGAAACCGTTCCGCGAACCTCCACGTGCAGCCACTAAGGACTTACTTGTGAGCACTTGTTTCTACTCAATTCAGTCGCCAAAAGATAAGATAACATAATTTTAACACTTGACATTAGTATGAATTGATGGCCCTCGTAAATGTATTATTGTTGTACAAGTATAACCATATTATATACAATACGCCTGTACACATAATTAAAATAACAAGATATTATATTAACATATGGTCAGATAGTTTTATAGTAGAAGAAATCATTTTTAATAATTATAATAATTGTATTTGTTGTTTTATTATTGTTTATTATTATTATTATTATTATTATTAGGATTTTTATTATTATTTTCCACCTAGGAATTTTTCTGGCGAAAAGTTTCTGGAGCGCATTAACTGCTGAACCCACGGACATGAATGAGGTCTCGTTGTATTCGGTCCATTTCAAACATTGTGTGGTTCAAGTTCGATCCACATCGATCGATAATCCGAGCAGGAATTAGTGAAAAAACGTTGCAGATTTACGGGAAGTGGCAGAGCGTTGGCGAAGCCTTGTGACATCATCATCCAATTTGTTATATATGTGCAGGTTGTGGCTCTGGGGGGGGGGGGGGGGGGGGCTGGGGCGATTTGATTAGTTTCAGGAGTGGGCCGTTTTGTGACATCATCACCCGCAGTTATAGAAGTCCAAGCTTCGTCTCTTGGAAGTCTTTCCCATTCCACCACTTGGGGCACAGTGAGACAGAAAACCTGCGAGGATGCTGCGTTTAAAGGAAACCCTGAAAACTGTAACTCGCGCTGCGTTTTACAGAACCTCGGAAAACTATGATCGGTCACAAAAGGCGTTTTCCCACCGTAAGTTGTTCTAAAAACCCTTGGAGGAACCGTCCCTTTCTTTTGTTGTCCACACTGCATGACCCAGGTACGATTGTAATTGTTTAAACACCGTTCTTGAGGGGTATTTAAACTAAACGACACGAGAGGAACATCCAGTGACGTAAGTTGGATAGACTTAGCTGGATTGAATTGTCAATGGGCGATCGACTCCATCCATCGCGATTGAGCATTGATGACAGACGCTTTCTTAATTTTTGATTTTTAATCTGCCAGGAGAAATCCAAGCATTGAAATGGTGTAAGTGCTGTTCACCATGTCTGAGACTGGAGGGGGAGAGAGGGAGGGGGCTCTATATGCAAATCTTGGAATTATAATAACATCATATTATATATAATATCATCTCATAGAGAAGGATTTAGGTCCATTTTGTTAAAGGTAACTCAGAGAATTGGAGCAGGTTTTTGTTTTGTTTTTTTCTCCTCCAGACAGCGGTGCACCTTGCGCCGGCTCCCGACTCCCCGGCCTGTTTCTTTTTTAGATCTATTTATTTTTGTTTGTTTCCTACGCGTATGAAACAAAACTGCTTTCTGTTGCCACAAGTTTTTTGTGTAAATACTTTACCTGTAAATAATAAATCCTGCACTTCTGTAACACTGAGACCACATTTGCTGCATTACATTACGTTCTACGAACGGGTGCCAAGCACAAGGGCATATCCCCCCCAATAAAAATTGTCAATCGCAATTGATTGGAATTTTGCACGAGCATAACTGGACCCCGTGTATTGATGACTGCAGCTATATTATTATTCATTATATACTGTCATTATTATCCTTATAACAGCAATCCTAATAATAACAACAACAAAAAAGGGGAAAGTTGCAATGCATCTTGAAATTGTTTCCACATGGAACAATTGGATTGACAGATTACATTGCAGTGAGTAACAGGTGGATGGGTCTTAACCCCGAAGCAAGGCAGTTAGGGGCTTTCGGCTTGACCCGCCACAGACACCTGAGCACACCCACGGCCTTAGGAAATGAAATCCACACCATGGCTTTACCTGCGCTAAACCCTTCGTTTCCCATGTTGCACCTGTCCCTTTACAACGGTTAGTAACTGTGAGAAAGCTGGCGCTGAGCGCAAGATTGGACAATGGCTCTTATTCAAACCTCGCTGAGTCCTTCATAATAGGGGGTCTGTGTTTGTCACTGGAGAAGTGTATTTGTGTAATGAAAGGCTCAGTTTCCTGGAACTTAGAACTAGTCCTGGACAGAATGAGGGATTATTTCGCTAAACATGTGTACTAAATGATTGCATTGTATTGGAGAGATGTGAAGGACACCATTGGAAAAAGGTGATTGGTGGTTAAGAGTGAACCTTAAAGCCAAGAACTGGTATTGCTGGGAGAATAAACTGTATATTGCCTTCAGGGAATACTCAAGATATTAGATCTCTCAAAATGGCTTTGACTGTTACCAATAAGTGCATTTAGGTGGAAAAGCGCTGTACCACCATGTGGTCCAAGGAGCTCTACTATGTGGTCGAAGGGCCTCTACTATGTGGTCGAAGGGGCTCTACTATGTGGTCGAATAGGTGCTACTACCTGGTTGCAGGAGCTCCACTATGTGGTCGAAGGAGCTCTACTATGTGGCCGACAGGTCTCTACTATGTGGTCACAGGAGCTCTACAATGTGGTCGAAGAGGCTCTACTATGTGGTCGAATGGCTCTATTATGTGGTCGCAAGAGCTCTACTTCTGGTCGAATGGGCGCTACTATTTGTTCACAGAGGCTCTACTATGTGGTCAAAGGAGCTCTACTATTTGACTGAAGGAGGTCTACTTTGTGGTAGAAGGAGCTCTACTATGTGGTCGAAGGAGCTCTACTTTGTGGTCGCAGGAGCTCTACTATGTAGTTGCAGGAGCTCTACTATGTGGTCAAAGGATCTCTACTATGTGGTCACAGGAGCTCTACAATGTGGTCGAAGAGGCTCTACTATGTGGTCGAATGGGCTCTACTATGTGGTTGAAGGGGCTCGACTATGTGGTCGAATGGCTCTATTATGTGGTCGCAAGAGCTCTACTTCTGGTCGAATGGGCGCTACTATTTGTTCACAGAGGCTCTATTATGTGGTCAAAGGAGCTCTACTATTTGACTGAAGGAGGTCTACTTTGTGGTAGAAGGAGCTCTACTATGTGGTCGAAGGAGCTCTACTTTGTGGTCGCAGGAGCTCTACTATGTAGTTGCAGGAGCTCTACTATGTGGTCAAAGGATCTCTACTATGTGGTCGAAGGGGCGCCACTATGTGGTCGAATGGGCGCTACTATGTGGTCGCAGGAGCTCTACTATGTGGTCAAAGGGGCTCTACTATGTGGTCGCAGGAGCTCTACTATGTGGTCGAAGGGGCTCTACTATGTGGTCGCAGGAGCTGTACTATGTGGTCGAAGGGGCTCTACTATGTGGTCGCAGGAGCTGTACTATGTGGTCGAAGGGGCTCTACTATGTGGTCGCAGGAGCTCTACTATGTGGTCGCAGGAGCTCTACTACAGTATGTGGTGGAAGGAGCTTTACTATGTGGTCGTGGGAGCTCTACTATTTGATCGAAGGAGCTCTACTTTGTGGTCAAAGGAGCTTGACTATGTGGTCGAGGAGCACTACGATGTCATAGAAGGAGCTTGAACTCTATGATGTTGTAGAAGGAGCTCTACTATGTGGTTGAAGGAGCTCTGCTATGGGCTACATTCACACTGCAAGACTTAGTGCTCAATTTCGGATGTAATTCTCAGATCCGATTATTTTGTTTGGCTGTTCACATTATTTTTTAAATGTGGCCCATATCAGAATCCAGTGTGAAGGGGTCACGGTCCTGAACTGACCCGCATGCGCAGAACCAACAAAGACATCACACGCAGCACGCTGGCATACGGAAGTAAATGTGGCAGGCAAGTGCGGCCCGGTGGTTGTCGGGCGGCGTGGGACCGTGAACCTCAGCTCAAGCTCGCAGAAGAAATGTTTGAATCCAGACGGGGGCTCCGTGTTTTTTGTTTTGTTCAACAAGGACATTTAGTCAAATAAAATACTCCAAAAATAAAAACACAATGTGCACAAATTGGGCCCCGATTACTCCCTCAGAGGACGCGCACACACACACACACACGCCGGTGGTGAGGGTGGGGGCGGCCGCAGGGCACCTCGCTCTGCTAGCCAGCCCCAAAGTCGGGGGCGGAATTTCAAGTTTATTATGGAAACACAGAGGTACCTTTTTCTTTTGCGTCCACGTTCCTGCTCTAGTGACAGTGTCCACTGAGTGTTCAGACCGAGATCGCAAGATAAAGAGTTTTTGGGATTTCTTCTATTCATATGAGCAGGCCACCTTGGCCTGCAGGGTGAACGTCGCCTTTGTGGTCGAAGGAGTTCTACTATGTGACCAACTACTATGTACTTGGTGGAATAAACTCATTCTGATTCTGATTCATTGTATTTTTTGTTTGTGAGCAATTTTATTCTTGTTCTCTTTGTTTTGATGGGTTTTGTTTTGTTCCCTTCCTGTCGATATGTGCAATGAGATGGTGTGGGAGATTTGAGATTGATTCTTTGTAGTGGCTTCTTTCAGAAAATAATACCAAAAGGTACTCCTTTCAAATAGTCACTGTCCAAGCTGGAGCGGGTTTAATGACGCGCATTCCAAGATCCAGTTAGAATTCAGACAAAAATTCCATTGATTATGCATTAATGTTTTACAAAAATATTCTCTCTGGCTCTTCAATATGATAAACCAAACAAAAGATATTGATCACAAATGCTTTCTTTCAGTTTGTGACAATAGATTTTGATGATGGTTTGCGGTAGTTTGTGGTCATTTTTTTGTAGTCAAAAAGTCGTTCCGCTTCCCCTTCTAACTAGCATTCTCTCCCAGGTGTTGCGTACTTCCACAAATGAGATTGACACTTTCTATTGCAGACACGGAAAAGGGGGAGCTTTCGAGGCGAGAATACACCGATCAGCCACAACAGTAAGACCACCACTAATAACCACGAATATTGTGTAGGTCCCCCTCGTGTGGCCAAAACAGCTGGGACCCGTGGAGATATTGACTCCACAAGACCTCTGAAGGTGTCCTGTGGTATCTGGCACCAAGATGTAAGCAGCAGATCCTTTAAGTCCCAGAAGTTGCGAGGTGGGGCCCCCAGGGATCGGGCTTGTTGCTCCAACACGGAATGGACCCTAATCCCGGCCATCCACACGATGTAGAAGAAAAGGTGATTCATCAGACCAGGCCACCGTCTTCCATTGCTCCATGGTCCAGTTCTGACGCTCACGTGCCCATTTTAGGTGTTTTCGACAGTGGACTGTGGTCAGCATGGACACTCTGACCGGTCTGCGGCTACGCAGCCCCATAGGCAGCAAGCTGTGATGCACTTTTTCAGCAATTTGTGCTACTAGACCTAAGACAGGTGTGGCTGTTTAAACCACATCACATCAGCATTAACTTTTTCAGCAATTTGTGCTACAGTAGCTCATCTGTGGGATCGAACCAGACGGTCTAGACTTTGCTCCCCACGCGCATCAATGATCCCATGGGCACCCATGACCCTGTCGCCGGTTCACCAGTTGTCCTTCCTTGGACCACCTTTGGTCGGTACTAACCACTGCGTACTGGGAACACCCCACGAGACCTGCCGTTTCGGAGATGTTCTGACCCGGTCGTCTAGCCATCACAATTTGGTCATTGTCAAAGTGGCTCAGATCCTTACGCTTTTCCATTTTTCCTGCTTCCAACACATCAACTTCAACAGCTGACTGTTCACTTGCTGCCTAATATATCCCAACCCTTGACATGTGCCACTCGAACAGGATGATCGGCGTTATTCACTTCATCTGTCAATGGTCTTAATGTTGTGGCTGATCGGTTTATGTATATAGTATATATAAATATGAAATCCCACCGTGTGTCCTGTCCAGCTGTTTGTGCTGTGCCATGGCTTGCTGCAGCTCACCCAGCTGCTCTACAGCTCCTACTTCAAGAGCACCATCACCACCATCGAGAGGCGAATCGGCCTCTCGATGATGGTGACACAGGTGTTGAGGTGCCACAGGTGCTATTGGATTTTAATGTTGTGGCTGATCCATGTACACTGGTAATCCAGGTTAATTAATATTATTCATATTCAGATTCACACTTCCATAAACTATAGCAAACCATAATTCCATAGTTATGTTTTTCTTTACACTTTTATTTTTTCAGGTCAAATCAATTTAAAGTTAATTGTGGCTCCAACATTCCAGCCCCTAAGTTTTAACACCATAGCAAAACAATTACTCAAATCAATTCAAGGAGCCAATACACCACACAATGTACATCCATACACAAAGTTCCTGAATAGGCTTAAATCCTTTGTGTATGTAGGTTAGTAAAGCTGCAATAGTCAAGCTGTCAGACAGAAAAAGTTCAGGAGTCAGAGGCATTAGCATTTGTGTGAGTGTGTGTCTGTGTACAACTACCTCTGGGAGTCTTACGAACAGGTTACTAACACAAGACTCCCAACGGATGGATCTAGACGCATCTTATCAGTCCACTGCTTCCCTGAGCAGACAGAGCTTATCAACGGGTCTTTGCAGGATGTAAGTTTTGGTTTTAACCAGCACACTCTGAACAAGACCCTTTGATCCTGGCAAGGTCTTCACCACATGGCCCGTGAACCATGAGTTCCTGGGTGCCGTGTCATCCCCTATGACCATGACGACAAGCCGGTCAGGTAACCGAGGTTACGTTTAGGGATGTTCCACTTGCTCCTTTGTTGCATGGGCGGGGGATGATCCCTAATCTATCTCCTCCAGAAGTTGTCTGCAAGGGTCATTCACGATTGCTTAGACCTGACGTAAAGCCGCCTGCAGAGTCTCAACATCCAATATTTGTTCCTTCAGGACTTAATGCAGGATCTATTTTGACGAGTTTTATCAGCATTCCCCAAACCCCACCACGGCGGGCTCCAGAGGGGGGTTGAATGCCCATTTGGACATTATCTTTTAGCAATGCATTTTCAATCCTTTTGTGAGCCAATTCCTTCGATGGCTCCCCGAGCTCCTTCTGTACTCCCGCAAAGTTTGTTCCGTTATCTGTCACTGAAATGCTTCTTCCTGGTCCTCTAGAACCCGTGAATCTGCACGGGGCACTGACGGAGTCGGGTGCTCGGTAGTATGCCCCTTCTAAATGGATGGCTAGACTCACCAAGCAAGTGAATACCATTCCCCAGTGTTTCACACGAGCACGGCCTCGCTTCACCTCAATTGGAGCCCCTGATTGCTACTCTGATTGGTAGCGCCCTTGAATATTATCAGCATAGTGGGGAAAACAAAAAAAATGAGAAAAAAAAACTGTATAAAAGATGCAGAAGTATGGAGGAGTAAAACGTTCTGAATCCCCGGGCACGACAGGAGGGGTGTTCAGGTACTTTACCGTCTGAAAGTTGGATCCGGCGTAATAAAGTCTGACATCGGCGCACTTTCAGAGGATTGTCTTCCGAAATTGGCCACAAAAGTGTAGTGTCTTTTATGAGTGCGACATGCCCCCACTTTACTATAATTCTCCAGCCAAGGTTTGGGGCTGACTTTATTACTATGTAAATGCCCGTATCGTATTTCCTTGTCTGAAAGGTAAGGGTGTGGCATCCGACTCTCTGACACTCAAATGCCAATTGCCTACGCGGGGTTTAATGCGGGTTTTGATCCTTTGGCAAACATAGGCTTGAAAGCACTGGCAGGGGTTGCATGGTGTGTCAACAGAAGGGAAGCTCCGTGATACACCGGGCCCAAAGACTTGTCCCGTTGCATAGCCCATCAGAATGCTGCATCGTCCGTACCGCAAAGCAATTTAAATTTTTGAATCCTCGACGAGACAGCGGCTGGGACTGCTGAGGTTAAAATATGCGTCCGGGACGTTCTGGCGTCCACATGACAGCTTGTTATCCATAACCCGTGTGTTCCCACTGAATATAAAAGCAGTATTACACATTTTCTCCCTGTATATTTTATCGTATCCTGGTACAGTTTGTATTGTGGTAGTCACGCTGGATAACCTTACACGGGAATAACTAGATCATTTTTACAACCTTACACATCACATCTGGGCAAATTCCAATAGCTTGCAGAAGGGGGGTCGATAGACTATATTTCTGTTTTCCCTCCCCGTGGCAAAAAATGGAAAGAGGAGGGGTGGGGTTGTGACGACAGGCAGATGTGAGCCCCACCAAGCCGCATCTCCTTTGTCCACATTAGCTCCATTGTTTGTAAATTTGAAGGATAACTTCGGCGGAACAAAGGTATTCTTGGACCACAGAGGATCTCTCTTTTCACTTTGTTCTCGGCGCTCGAGGCAGAAAAAGTGCACAATGGAAGGTTGACGCAATGCGAGAGATTCAGCCCCTTTGAAAGCAGCTCCCACCGAGCATTCTGCACGATAGCGTGAACTGTGCTGGGGTGTAGTGTCGGGTGCTGCCATGGGAACCAGATACTGTTATTCCTTTTAAATGTGTGCAGCGGGGGTTTCGTTACGTTACAGCACATATTCAACTTTCAACCTGAGCAGAAAGGCCGTTTGGAGGAAGGAACGTTTGCAGGTCGCAGGCAATCACTGAGGGTACTTCAGTGGCGTTCAGTGGCGAGGGTTATTTCAGTGGGAGGACTTTGTGACTGCAGTTTAATACGTTTTCAATATCTGTACACTTTGAGACTTTTTTATTTAACTCCACTACCTTTTAGAGCAAATATCTCTTACTTGTTATTCTGCTACTCCTAAAAAGACAGAAGCGCAATTTCTTTAAAATGGAATTAACGTGTAAGAATGTGAAATGCAGCAAACTGTGCTTTATCGTAATAATTCATCGTTTATCGTAATTAGCTGAATAATCAACTAATTGATTCGTTAGTTAATTAATTGACAAATTAATTTAATATTTGGTTAATTAATCAAACAATTAATTAATTAAACTATTTATTGGTTAATTAATTAATTAATTTGTTTATTTATTTATGTATTTAATAATAAATTGACTAATAAAATAAATAAAAAAATTGGACAATAATAATCTTGAAATGTGAGTTATAATCAGGAAAATGGTTAGGGCTAATGTAAAATGCTGACTAGTTGCTAAGTAGTTAATGGTCGAAAATTCCTGTTTACTGTTAAAAATTATAAAAACTGTGAAATATCAAGTCCTTTCTTCTTCCACCCCTGTTTCAAAAAGTAAATTTTTTGCAAATGTATAATCTGCAAAGTGTCTCACCTTCATAACTGGGATGCACGCGGGGAGCGTAGGCCCCGAATTGGATCAGGACGGGGATGTCGAGGCCCTGTCGCACCCACTCCACCACGTGCAGAGAGGCCGCCGCCGGCGTGTCAGGTGGAGGAACGCTGCACTCCAGCTCCACCGCCCCCTCCACCTTTCCACGCACCTCCAGACTCGCACCCACGCTGCTACCTTGAGAGGGAGGTTCGCAAAGAGTTTAAAACAAAAAAATAAAATATATATATATATATATATATAAGTCGTCACGGTGAGTCGTTAGAAGCGGAATGTCGTTTTGAAAAACCAACCGAGATCAAGTTCTCTTCTATACACAATGACACGGGTGGTGGGAAATAAAAGCACGATTAAGAGGATCAAGAGTCCATGCACCAGCAACACAGTGGCATGAAAGAGGCGAGAGATAAACACTCAGTAAACAGCAGGATTATATATGAGTGTATACAAGGATTATGTACATATAAAGACTTTGGCATTGCTCTTGGAAAAGGCCGCCAAGGGTTAAGAGACGAGGCCAACGCAGCGCTAGCGGCTTTAAAACCAACAGCAATTCCCAAAGTTGATTTCACATCAAATTTTCCATCTAATGATTTCGATTTAAACACAACACATTTATAACACGATGAATCAAAGCTGAGATGAGGTACGTTAACAGGAATAGGGTGGAGGCGTAGCTACACCCAACGTGTAGAGTGGCAGTTGGCTTGGCTGTGTACTGACATAATGTCCAAACTTAATACATAAATAAACTAGTATTGGACGGATGGATGGATGACTTGATGAATAGATGAATGGATGACTGAATGGATTGATGGATGACTGGATGGATGACAGAATGAATGAATGAATGAATGGATGAATGAATTCATTCATTAATGGGTGGCTGGCTGAATGAATGAATGGTGGATGCATAGTTGGTTGGTTGGTTGGTTAAATGGATGATTGGAAGATTGAATTAATTAATGGGTGGATGGATGGATGGTTGGATGGATGGATGGTTGGATGGATGTATGGATGAATTGGTGGATGGATGGATGATGACTGCATGACTGAATAGATGGATGGATGGATGGATGGATGGATGACTGAATCAATGTATGGATGGATGGATGATGACTGAATTGATGGGTGGATGGATGGTTTGATTGATGGATGGATGCGTGCATGGATGGGTGGTTGGATGCTGACTGGATCGGTGGATGGATGGATGGATGGATGGATGACTGAATCAATGTATGGATGGATGGATGATGACTGAATTGATGGGTGGATGGATGGTTTGATTGATGGATGGATGCGTGCATGGATGGGTGGTTGGATGCTGACTGGATCGGTGGATGGATTATGGATGGGTGGATGGCTGGATGTGTTAATGACTGGATGGGTGGATGGATGGATGGATGGATGCATAGATGACTGGATGGGTGGATGGATGACTGGATGGATGGATGGTGAATGGATGGGGTGTTTTGTGAAGAATCAAGGTGATCCTTACAGAAGAGGCCCAGCACGGCCCCCAGGGTCAGAGTAATAAGATGAGTCCGTGCTGCTCCCATGTCTGTCGCTCATCAGATCAGCAGCGTGTCAACCTGTTGGCGAGAGGAGCAACAACAAGACATGTCAAATCACTGATAACGAAATACATTTATATATTTATTCAATATACTTACATTTACATTTTTAATAATAAGTATTTATCCATGAAAATATATTAAAATACATACATATCTGAAATAAATAATCACTTAATTCAATTAAGTCATCTATTGACACACACACATATATATATATATATATATATATATATATATATATATATATATATATATATATATATAAAATTATTATTATTATTTTTTTTTTTAGTTGTGGAAAAGTCCTTTGTTACTGTATTTAATTACAATTCTCAAATACAAGTATCTGAGTTTACTTAAAGGTGCAGTGTGTAGAATTCAGTGGCATCTAGCAGAACGGACTTGGCTGACATGGAATAAAATATTCATTCATTCAAGTATGTTTTAAGTGTATAATCCCATGAAAATAAGAGAATTGTGTTTTTGTTACCCTAGAATGAGCAATTTCTAATCTACATAGGGAGCGGGTCGCCTTCCACGGAGGCCGTTACGTTGCACCACCATGTTTCTACAGGAGCCTAGAAAGGACAAACCAAACACTGGCACTAGAGAGCGCCTTTCGCCTTTCGTTTTGAGACAGTTTCGCGGCAACAGCAGCATCCGCAACATCACCCCTGGGTGCCGCTAAATTCCACATACTGCACCTTTAAGTGTGATCCGTGTCGGAGAGTTTGACTCCACTACATTTAAAAAGTAAAACCATCTATACGCTTTGACTGTACTAGGTTTAAAAAGGCGGAGGCGGCGTGGCTTTCAAACGTGAAAGAACAAATACGAAAACACGTCAAAATGAACATAAAGTAACACTGACATGGACACGAGCGTGTGGCCGCGGTGGTCGCTGTCTGCGGGGGCCCGGAGATGATTCTAAAACGACACGTCTCCCAAAACATGACTGAGGCCCCACAAAGCCGCTAGCCGCTTGCGACAAGACGACAGGGGGAGCGGAGCGTTGAGATATTGAAAAGCTCTTCCCAGTCTGGAACTAGTCCCACATCATTACCCAAATGGGGCGTCGCGTGGCCCTCTGCCAGGGGGCCCCGGGGGCCCGCTGTCCTCCGCTCAAAGTAAATGTCATAAATGTCGTATAAATCCTGGGGAAGTCGCACGGGGAGCGACATCTAAGTGTGTTATTTAGGACGCATCAATGAAGTCATTGCTTGGCCCACTTTGTGTGTGTGCGTGTGCGTGTGCGTGCGCGTGCATGCGTGCGTGTGAATGCATTGAATTTAAGGGCGGAGATAAGCAGCAGCGTACAGTAGCGGAACAAGGTGTTTAAAAATGTTGCCGGTTTGTTATCCCCCCCCCCAAGTCTGTATTTGTGCTAAAACCAGCCGGAAATTATGAATTAAAGCTGTAATCATGACTGGCCATGCAGATTAAGTGCAATTATCCAAGCTATAACCCCATAACGTGCAACACATGTACAGATTATACACATATTTAGGCACATGCCAGGGTCCCCCCCCCCCGCCCCCCTCCAAAACCACCCCCGGGCCTCAGCATTTTGGTGCCTCATTTGAAAATAGAAATATCCGCCCCCCGGTGCCCCGAAACCACCGCAAGTGGCTTCACTAAACATTATCGTTTGGATTGCGCTGCTTGAAATCCTCTGTATGACGTTTCACCACTTTCCGCTCGTTCAGAGAAATACCTCAAAAAAAAAAGAACAGAATAAATATAGCTGCAGGCAGCAATATACGAGGTCCAGTTTAGTCATTTTAGGTACCAATCAGCATGCGCCTTCGTCACTGCATGTTCCACTTCCGGAGTTCAGTTTAAATATACCTGAAGAACGGTGTTTTAAGAACTACAGTATAGATAGTCAATACTTATAGTAGGTAGTAGAAAGTCACAGTTTCCGGGGTTTTGCAAAACACAGCAGGAGTTACAGTTCTCCGAGTTTCCTTTAAACGCAGCCCCGGCTCGAGCTCTGTCTCGAGCTGCTTTCACACATGAACTCCAGACAATGTCCGGATAATCCGGACAGAGTCGCCCTTTCACACATGTAGCACACACCGACTGGGAATACTCTGTTTGGTTTAGACGAGGGGCGGAGCCGGGGTAGATCTTGAAGGAGGCAGGACATGACGCTGCAGAGTTTTAGCACACCCAAGATGGCGGACGACGCTACCGGCTTATCAGCGATGATGACTTTTTTCGTCTTTGGACGTATCCGCAATGTATACGAGAGAGCGGAGCAGAATATAAAGGAAAGCAGAAAGGAGTACGAAGCAGCTGCGCTCCCTGCACGGAGGTAAATTATTGTTCTTCACACTCGGTGCCGCACTCGCAAGTGGCTGGAGGGGAATGAGTTCCGAAAGACGCGCTTGGACGTAAAAAACGTTGGATGACGATGTGTCAAAGCGGCCCGCTCCTGGAACTAATGGAGTAAGGGCAGTTTTTCACTCATTTCCGCTCGAAATGCAGATGGGTATTGATCAAATTGGAACCACAACACGTTTGCTACGTCCCGGTTCTAATGAGACCTCAACCGCGTCCGTGCCTTCTGCCATTGTCGTGTTTCAGATATGACTTAATTTTCCGCATTTTGGTGAATTTTACTGGATGTGAATCACAAACTAATGAGCTGACAACTGCATCGTACAATGTAGTGTTAGGAAGCTCAAATATTTTGAGCTTACTTTGAAAAGCATCCCTCTCAACTTGGAGAACCAAAACCCTGCTGCACCGACTTCATCAGTTCATCAAATAATAAATTATATTTTAGCGGCTGGTTTTCGCCACCATTTACAATTTTAATCCTATAAGGCTTAAGTAGTTTATTAAGTATATATTGATAGATTCAGCTGCTTTTCTGTTGTGTTAAATCATTATAAATGTATGTTCATACCTATATACAGTATATACACATAGTAGTTTTGTTTTGTCATTTACAACACAGTGTGCTGTGTAAACTATAACGCTTCAAAAAAGCTTAATTTCTCCATCGCTACAAACGCTGGCCTGTCTGCTTCTAAGTTCAGTGCCTGACTGCCGCACATTTACTGCAGCAAATTGGATGATGATGTCATAAAGTGTCTTATTCTTAAACCCATCTCGCTCCATTACCCGATCGGGAAAAAATTCTAACGTTGGCGTGTTGGTGACGCGCTGAAGTTGGGCTACTCCCGCTCGAGTCTAGCCGTTTTTGGCACTATTTTCTGCTGCGTAGGCGGAACGATTTGTGTGAAGCTGGAAGCACGACATGTCTGTGACGTCACGGTTCAAACGACACCTCAACCCAGTAGCCCCTGCAGTTGCTCTGTTCCAGACACTTTTGGCCTGAGAAATTAAACGGTAAATAATAAACATGCCTCCAGCGCGTTATTGTTATTATACAATTATTATTACCTGGCGTCCACCCCGGCGGGATGGACGCCAGGTAATAATAATTATAGCTGCAGGCAGCAATACACGGGGTCCATTTTAGTCGGGGGGGTATTTATATTATATTTTACAGGTTTTACAGATGTTTGTTATTCACTCATTTCTCACTATTCTGTATTTTCCAGTCATTTTTGTCTTTTTTTTTCCCCATTGAAAATGCTGTAGGGCTACATTGGAGCGTTGACTGTGTTTTTCCACGGCACCTGTACGAGGCCGACCGCTTGTCGTTTTCTTCTTTCACTTCTATTGCATTGCAGTCCAGTTGTCGTAGCTTATGTCCGTTCCTTTTTATTTTTCTCATTCCTGGCATTGGTCACTTTTTCAAGTATATATAGAATTAAATATTGGTCGGATAAATTCTCCATCCTCTTTGTTTGCGCTCGGTTTACACGTAGTTTATGGATCCTTTGTTATTCACGGACGTTTCCAAATGTTCTTCTCAGCATTTAACGGAGCTCCCAGGTTGTTTTTACCTGGTGGTGTTGTCCTACGTGTTGAGTTCAGCGCTTCCTCGTCTTACGTTTTGGTACTTTTAGGTCTTCACACTGATTGTCGCTGTTATGCAGGTGACGTTTACCTTTTAATACTTGTTTTTGGTCTTGTCTTCATTTCTTTCTTCATTTCATCTTAATTTCTTTCTGTTTTCTTGACTTTGTCATTCCGGAAATAGGGTTATTTTGTTCTGGCAAAGACATTTTGTGTCCTGGCCGACTAAGTCCACGGTCTTCTGAGTGTTGTTTATCCGTCCTTTGTTGTTAACGAATATCTTAACCACCTTATTTTCCTCTATCCAACTTTTCTGTTCTTTTCACACTTCATCGCAAAGGGCCTTTCTATTTTTCCTCAGCGTGTTGTACTTGGTGGTATTGGAGCATCACCTGTAAGTGCTGACCTCTTTGCTCCTATCTCATTCATCTGTAGTTAATCGTTGCTTTGTAATCGACGAACGCATCCACTTTTTCTTTGCAGCACTTTACACTCATGCGGCGGCCCTTTATGTTCAACTCGGCATCTCTTCGGCTTGTGTTGTAGTAATTTCCCCCTTCAGACATTCTTGAGTTGTTTGTTTGGTCGGCAGAAAATTGATGTCCATTTCTCGTCTATTCCGGTATTATATTAAACAGCAGCATAATGTCTTCAACGTCTTTTGTGTTAATTATGGGAATTATATCTAGCTTTTCTTTGTATTTCAGCAACATGGTATTTCGTATAGCGTATTTGCGATCGCTCCCTCCTGGTTGGGAGCGAGTTGCTGCCCCTGGTGAAGGAGTTCAAGTATCTCGGGATCTTGTTCACGAGTGAGGGGAAAACGGAGCCTGAGATGGACAGGCGGATCTGTGCGGCGTCGGCGGCGATGCGGGCGTTGTACCGGACCGTTGGGGTGAAGAGGGGGCTGAGCCGCAAGGCAAAGCTCTCAATTTACCAGTCAATCTACGCCCCAACCCTCACCTATGGTCATGAGCTTTGGGTCGTGACCGAAAGAACGAGGTCGCGAATACAAGGGGCCAAAATGAGTTTCCTCCGTAGGGCGGCCGGGCTCAGCCTTAGAGATGGGGCGAGGAGCTCGGACATCCGGAGGGAGCTCGGAGTTTCCGGAGGTTCAGGAATTGTTATTACACAATGGGCTTTGTGCTTTTCAGATTTATTCGATTTATTACAAATATCAGCACAATCTTCTGAATTTCGACATTTAACACATCTAACAAATTCATAATGACATTCATTTATACGATTAAACTAAATTCCTGTATCCATTTAAAATTGTGGCTTTGATGTGCAATATTTGAACCATTGTTTACGATTATATGTGAATATATGTACACCAAGTACCTCTGCCGTTGCCTGTATTTCAAATTCCGCAGCCAACTTCCAAGATATTTATTTCGTGAAGTTGACGTTTGGTGTTGGCCAATAATGACATAGTTTGAAGCTTAACCATTTGATGCTGTGTGGGGCAACAAGGACCTAGTGACGTAATTTTAGTGGTGACGCATTTCCGTGGATTAAACTGTCCGATGGGTTACGGTTCCATGAAATCCGAAAAGCCTTGACGCCTTTCTGTGCGTATTTACATTTTCCCGGGTGCTGGTTTTACTGATGCCTTCCAAGAACATAAACGCATCATTCATTCGCACATTCGGGGTGGACTGGACTCAGTGTGGTGACGACTTTCTGTGGATCTTTCTGTGTTTTTTACGTGTCCAAGTCTTCAGATAGGTTACGATTCCATGAAACCGGAAAACCGCACTCCACCTCACTCCACAAACTCATCTCGTTTCACTACCCGACCCGAGGTTTTAGAACCTTAGCGTGTCAGTGATGCACAAATGTTTGGCTACTTCTAGTCAAATTTGGTCAGTTTTTCACTAATTCCTTCCCTGCCTGCGACGTCCCGGTTCTAACGACACCTCAACCATGTCCGTATCTCAGCGGTCGCCCTGTTCCACAAACTTTTAGCCTGATAATTGCCAAGGAGAAGGAAAATAATAAAAATCTGAACAATAACATTGATAATTATAAAGCTGCAGGCAAAAATACACAGGGTACAGTTTGGTCGTGTCGGGTGCGTTTTACAGTTTCCCACGTTCTTTGAAAAAGCAGCACGATTTTCTGAGGTTTACTTGAACGCAGCAAGGGCTCCCCCCGGTCTGTCGTCTCCTGGTTGCTCGTCTTGCATCACTATGCGGTCTACACAGCGCAACCCTCCTGTCCTTAAAACAACCGTCCATCTTTGCCTGTAAACCAGAACTGCTCATTGTTGGAACTCACATGTTGTCTGTGGAATTAGAGCTGCACTCCCAGTGGCGGGTGGCTGTTTGGTGCTGTGTCGGACACGTCATATATTTGCTGAGTTTTTTACTTGGATTCCTTTTTTGGTAAGTTACGTTTCCATGAAAAACCAAAAATGTCGTGGTACTTCTGTGCGGATTTACCATTGCACGGCATCTAGTTTTCCAACGCCTCAGTGGATCTTGAACGCATCACTCAGTCGCACATTTCAATGTTTTTGAGGGACGCGCTGACAACATTTTAATGATTCGTTTTCATTGTATTTTTCATTAATCTGGTAAAGTAATGTGGTTGATTTAAAGTATCAAACTCACAGATCTACTGACACCGACCAGGTAAGAAGCTTTATAAATATACACGTAAATAGGTCGTTTGGTAACGTCTAAACACTGCAGAGTGACCGAGCCCACGCCGCACACTGGACACGCTCCAACTGGACATTCTCAATCACATTCTGTACATTTATAGTAAATAATACCATGATGTCATAAAGCGTCTTACTGTAAACCTCATCTCCTTCATTTTAGAATGAGACGTTTGACGTCAATTAACCAAGATCAACTCAATATTTCGGGTCAAAGTTGTTTGGTTTTTCACTAATATCTGCTCTGTATGCGGATCAATTGGATGAAATTTAAATCACGAGATGCTTGTGACATAGCGGATTAAACGACACCCCAACCATGTTGGTAGCTAATGTCGAGGTATGTCTGCCAGATAGTTTTAGCCAGGTTGGACATATTTTGGCGTCAGATGTACTGCCTCGTCTGTGTTGAAAATTGCTCAAAATTTGGTCCTTTCTTTGCTAATATCTGCCTCGTATGTGGATCGATTTGGATGAAATTTCAACCACGATGTCTTTGTGACAAACGAGAGGCCAACTGTGTTATGCCATAGTTAGTGTTCCACATAGTTTTAGGCTTCAAATTCAGAGACTTTTTTTCTTGAACAATAACAATAACTGCATTTCATTGGTTCTGTACCTGTACTCTGCTAGTGACAATAAAGTTGAATCTAATCTAATCTAATCTAATCTAATAAAGGGCTGCCGAACAATAACAATAGGTTTCCAGCCCTGTGGGTTGGACCCCTAATAATAAAAATAATAATATAAGGTATAGAATAATAATAATAATCCATCTGTGGTGTGGGGATGGTGTGGTTTGAGCAGCCACACCTGTAGGGAATTGGGCCCAGGACCAGGGTGGCTGTACACCCGTTGCTCATTATACCGATCAACAAGCAACAGATAAAACCCCCATCCCTACAAACACACAGGAGAGGAGCCCTTGTCATGACACGCTGTACATCTGCTCCGGGCTTGTTCCACCTAGCCCACTCCCGACAATAAAACTGTTGTGTTTTCAACCCCATCCCCCATGTCTCTGAAAACGTCACTCGGGTGGCGTGCGGCGGGCGGATCCACCGCGCCCTCCATCGCCCCCAGGACAGTGCACTTGGCCTGGGGTTTGGGGTTTTAACAGGGACGGTGCCAACGCTGCTCTCAGCTCTCCATCCCCACACGCAGCGCCCCGCTAATGCCGCGTCATTAAGCTAAGCTAAACTAAGCTAAGCTAAGCTAAGCTAAGCTAAGCGACGTTAATTACACCCGCTGAAAGAGCAGAGGCTATTTTGGGAGGGTGGAAACGCTGCCAGTGACCGGCCGAATCCTGCGGGCACGTGTCAAACAGCCCGTCCCAACAGCCACGTAGGCATGTCCCGGCACGGAGCAGACACACGGGTTATTTGGAGATGACGGCTTGCATATACAGTATGTATGACCGTATGTATTTGTATGTGACAAATAATCTCTTGAACTTGAAATTGACTTCATACACAAACTTTATACATCTATCTATCCATCTATCTATCTAGTAATAGTACGTATATCTGTCTGTCTGTCTGTCCATCTATCCATCATCCATCTGTCTATCATCTATCTATCTAGTAATAGTATGTATATGCATCCATCTATCTGTTTATCTATCTATCTATCCATCTAGTAATGGTGTGTATATCTATCTGTCTGTCTGTCTATCTATCCATATATATCTATCTATCCATCTAGTAATGGTATTTATATTCCGTCTAGTGATAGTATGTATGTATATCCATCCATCCATCTATCTAATTGAATCACACATTGTTCTCCTAATCCACTCATAACAGCCCAGTGTTTAGCAGACCAGTGATGGCCGACCTGCTCCCGGTTCCTTTCTAATCGCCTCTGCTCTTTCTGAATGTTCCATTAGTTGAAAGAGAACGTCGAGGCTGCCAGGCAGAGCGGCCCTAATGGCAAAAAACAGCCCATATCTCTCCAGCCTATTCACCAAGCTTTATGGGCTTTTCATTTCGCGGCCGGGGCAAAGTCTGAACAAGTGAAACACAATTACACCGGCTGTCAGCGGCCGGCGAGGCTGTTCCACGGCGGTCCCTGGGCGTCTCCGTAAACACACACACACACACACGCGCGCGCAGGTTCACAGAAATGTCATAATCACCACACTGTAGCCTGTCTGCAGCGTGCGACCCGCCCCCATTAAAAAGAAAGAAATAAATAAATATAAATAACCCCTGCTGTGCCCTTTTTTCACACTGCCGTGGAAAGAGCAGGAGTCGAGCCGTCTGGCGCGCGCTCAACGCAATGAGCAGGAAAATGTCGAGGCATTTTAACTCTGCGGCTTGGCGGGGAAGGTGGGGTGGGGGTGAGGGGAGGCGTCGGCTTAACAGGCGTCACGGGGTCCGGCGGCGGCCGCGCGCGTTCACACGTGCTGGGGGGGGGGTTACGACCCCGACGCCCACGGCAGGTTCCACTCGAGCGCGTGACGGTGACGCAAAACGAGTCGGCCGCGCCGAGTCTGGATGCCGGAGGCGTCGAGTCTTCACTGGGTCACGTCGCCAACTTATCAGGGTCAGGGCAGGTGACGCGGGCTGATCGTCGAAAGGCGCCGTCTGCGTCGATGCGAAGGACCCCGTTTGGCCCCCCGGGCCCCCGGGTGAATGGCCCTGAGCGTCTCCCAGCGTATCAGCATTTACATGCAAATCCCGACGTCCTAAAGCCAACGTGCGTCTCATTAAACCGCCCATAAAATTTCTCCCTGCGCCTCCACATCGCCCCTTTTTAGGGTGGAGTGGATAGAGCGGAGGGTTAGGGTGGAACAAAGACCAGCTTGGCTCAAAGACAAGACGACGATGACGATGATGAAGACGAGCGTGTGTTTAAGATAATTAGAGATAAGAAAAAAATAAAATAAAAATAAAAAAAGAACACAAATAATAATAAAAACAATAATAAAATTAATAAAATAAATATATATAAAAAATAATAGAGATTCTAACCCTGACGCCTACAGCAGGTTCTTACACGACTACATTCTCGCGATGCAGAGGCAGGACTCGCGAACGATTCGGTCGTCGCGAACCGATCTTTCATACGACTCGTGTCACTCGGACGGGAGTCGTTCTTTAGTTTTGTTTTGTCCGTCACCGCAGCCGGACGCATAGACATTCACTGTCTGATTGATTGGCGAAAGGAAACGAGCGGACGCTGGCGACGATGAAGAGGGTCCCGTGCGCCACCTGTGACAAGCTTGATGGGAGGGTCAAACGCTGCTGCAGACGGGCGGAGGAAGAGGAGGAGGAGGAGGAGGGGGGGGGGGGGGGTGTTATCATTGCTGTGTAAAGGTTAGCTTTCAGAGTGCGGCGTGGAGTCAATCCAGAAAATCGTGCAATGAAAAAGTCAATAGAGAGAGAGACAGGGAGAGAGAGAGAGAGGGAGTGGAGGGAGGGAGGGAGGGCGAGCGAGAGGTATTGGGCAGAGAAATAGATTGACCAGCGGGAGAAATACTGGAGGGAAATCAGGAGGGAAATAAATATAGATGTCATATGGCAGGAAAATGATGGAGAGACAGAAAGAGAGAGAGAGAGAGAGACAGAGAGAGAGAGAGGTATTTGATTATGTATTTACATGTGTGTGATGGAGAAATATGATACCGGTTCAGGTACAATGGAGGACGGCTGCTGCCAACTGCTTCCGACCCAACGCCGAGTTCAGACGAAAATATTTTAGTCTGATTTTCCTCCCCCGGCAAAGCCCCAGATCGGGGGAAAATGATCGCGCGATCCGAGCGACGCAACGAGCTGCAGCCAATGAGAGCAGACGGGGAGACGGGAGCGCACGGAGCAGCCGCCAAAAATACACAACATATGTATTCGACTTTTCTCCTATAATATTTCTCATTTAAATTCTGCTTTTTTTTTATGTTATTTTTTTTCTCAGTGATCGAGAATGGAATAAGAGATGAATGATCCTGCCCCGCGCGTGACAGACGGACCCGACTGACCCGGTCAGTCCTGTCGTGTGAAACCGCCACGGCGTCAAGGCTCCCCCTCACGAGACAGAAAGCCGTGCGGTGTGAACAGCGCAGGGATCCGAGCGCTTTGAAAGACGTGTGGTGTGTCCATGGCATTAACACCAACCAGCCGTGACACAACCGATCACCAACCGGGCCCCGCCCTCACCCGCTGCACCACCTGCACCACCTGCTGAACCCTAAGTGACCCTAACCCGCTGCCATCGACCGTCGTGCTCCCGATTCCTCACAAGCCGAGCAGCTGCTGGCTTACCCAGAATGCACTGCTGCTTGACAGACAGCGGCAGCGCTGAGAGCCGCTCTTAATATTAATGGGAATATTATTATTATTATTCATTCATTTTCCTTTGTAATTTATGTTTTTATACAATTTCATGTCAACGGGCTTGTTTGTCGGGGGAAAAGGGGAACGACAAGCGGCTTTTCTACAGTGAAAACGTCATTAATTAAAATTCTGATGACGGTTAGAGTTACTGCTCTCAATGAGAAAATCACAGTGGAGCTCTAACTCAACAGGCTGCTATTTAAATAGAAAACATCTCTGAATAAATAAAAGAAAATCACGATTAATGGCACAACTATCATTCGATTAATCGCGATTAAGCATTATAATTGTTTAACAACCCTCACACACATACATAAACACATACTGTATATATACACATTCATATACACACACACGAGATCACTGCTGCTGCAGTTATGTCTCTTCATTAAATCTGCACTATGAGTCAAACCACTGACACACACATGCATGCACGCACGCACACACACACACACACACACACACACGTTCCAGTCAATTTACTCCCGCCATGGAAACACACAGGCTCTCCAGACACTTCCTCCCGTCCTCCACCCATCCTCTGATGGAGGAAAACCAGGAAACAGCAGCAGCAACAGAACCCAAACATTAACAATATCAAAGAGCGAAAAAAGCAGCAACAGAACCTCGTGACATACCGGGAAGCAGCATGAGGGATTTTTTTTTTTTTTCCCCACCTTTGTCAGTGCAAATAAATCAATAAATAATAAAGTGCTCATGCACGCTGCGTTCAGTTGCTCTATAAAGAATAATAAACTGTGGACAGAGTGAGTTTAGTGCAACCGGGAAACTTTGAGCTGTAACCCTCTTTTTAACAGGAACGGATCGTGAGTTTCACACTGACACTGAAATCATGCACGATCCTATAAACCGATGAATTAGAGGAATTGGTGCAGCCTTGCAATTTTGATCTTGCAACACAAGCGCTAGTTTGCACTACTTATCTTTCATTCGTTTTTTTTCTGTCTATTTGGCAGTGAAAACAAATCCTTAAAATAATTACAAATCTGGCATTTTCTTACCACATGATGTGTTATCCGTCTCAGGATTCCTTCAAATTACAATTATGAATATATGACTTAACGGGTCCTTTGTGACTCCAAAGGTTAAAATGAACCTTTGAATCATGCTCTGATCATTTATTTGACTTTCATTCAATGTAAGACAGCACTTAGACATCATAGGTACAATAAACTTTAAACCCCCCCCAATTAAATAGATGAACCAGGTACAATTTCGATAACATTGATAACATTGATACCATTGATACCATTGATACCATTGATAATGGTCAATATGGTGGCAATCATGCGAATGAATTTCAGATTATATATTTTTTCAAACGCTAAAGGGACTTCAACTAAATATATGGACTGTCAGCGTGAGGCGAACCTGATTTTTTTTTTGCTGTCGGGGAACCACGCTGAGATCTTATTTCCGCAGAATTGCAAAAGAGCACACTACAGGACACGCTCTGAGAGGGGGAACAGGAGGGACAGGTGAACGGTTCAGGGAGCAGTTTTCCTGAGTCAGAGGAGAAAAAGGCTGAAGGGGACACACAGCGGCAGATAAGAGCCCAGACAAGACGACAGGAGATGGTACGAGGTGCTCTGCTCTGTCGCTCTGATCCCACGGAGGGCGGGGCCTTCCAGCGGCGTAAGAAAAGAATATAAGGACAGCGGCCTGAGGAGTACAACACCTACAAATACAGGATGATAATTATAAGAATATCAAATCCTCTGTCTCAGGTGTCGGCTCAACCGCTGAAATGTTATGGACGTGCCCGTGGAGACCCAGAACAGTCGTTTCTTTTCTCTTTTCACGCCGCGCCCACACAAGGGTGATTCCTTAGAGCGACGTGGAACGTCGTCAGAGACGAAGCCCGAGTCGCTCTGATCCCAGCGCCCTGCGCCACGTGGCGCCGGAGGGTGTAAGCCCAAAATGTGAGGATTCCAGCGAGATGCACAGCGCCCCGCGGCTCCCACGCCAAAGGGGTAGATCAACCTTGGAATGGCGTTGTGATCATTCGTTTCAGTTCGATAACTGTGATTATTGGATGGAGGATGCTCCGCATGATGACGCTCTGGAGACGGAACGGGGATGTGAAGCGTGCCACTGATCATCAGAAGTTCTGTTGTAAACCCAGTGTTTCCTAAATCTTACAATAAAGATTTAGGAAACACCGGGACTTGCAAACGACTCGTTCACGGGGAAAAAATCTTTCCAATGACTCGGGAGTCTGGAGTCACTCCCATAAGAGAGTGAATCTTGGAGAGAGTGAAAACAGTGACTCAAGACTGAATTCACATTTGAATAGAAGTGATTCGCTCTTCAGATTCCACCAAACCTGAAGAACTGAATACAGAATTCAATGATTCTTGTGGGAATTTCATTCACGACTCGTTCGTTCATCGTTCAGGAAGCCAGCAAAAAGTCCTAAAAAAAATGAACGACTCGTTTTACAGAACGACTCGTCAAGAACCGAACCTCAAAATGAAGAAAAGGGGATGAACCTCTCACCACTACCAACAGCTCAATAGCTTCAGCGACACCCGAGTCGTTTCTGATGTCGCTCAGCGCCGCCGTTCCGGACGAAAAAAAAACAAAACGGGGAATTCGACAAACTGGCGCGGACGTGCAGATTTTGATCTTGCAACACAAGGGATGGTTTTCCCCCCGTTATGTATTCTCCCGCGGTTCAACCTCGCCCTCAGATGCCGGAGTTTGACGGAAAGCACGAATTTCCCTTCCTCCCCGGGCACCCTGCGGAGTATCTGATCAAGCTGCCGTTGACCTTCACGCAGACATGTACACAAGTGTCCTTTATGAACGACGACATCACTCATAAAGTCACGCTCTGAGGCGTCTGGGGACAATAATTGTACCGTCTGGGGCTGTTTTGGGCTGAACCGTGCCTAGAAATAAGATAAGAGATATCATTTTAAATACTTTTTTATTTTGTATGTGTGTGTGTGTGTGTGTGTGTGTGTGTGTGTGTGTGTGTGTGTGTGTGTGTGTGTGTGTGTGTGTCGGCAGCCCTTCACAGTTGCTGTCAAAGTGGAACGTTTTAGGATCCGCTCACGGCTGCTAAGAAACGAGACCCGGCTCCCTTTAAAGAGCCAAGATACACCACTAAAACAACAACAACACAAGAACAGACAGACAGACAGACACACAGACAGCCAGACGGGTAGATAGATAGACAGACAGACAGACAGACAGACAGACAGACACACAGACAGACACACAGACAGACAGACAGACAGGTGGATACATAAACAGAGAGACAGACAGACTGACAGATGAATAGGGGGATAGACAGATAGACAGATAGATAGATGGATAAATGATAGATAGACAAAGAGACAGAAGCATAGAGGGAAAGACAGATAGACAGATGGATAAATGGATCGACAGACAGACAGACAGACGGACAGACCGACCGACTGACATCTATCTATCTATTTGGATGGATAGTGTGGCAAGTACAACCCTGTTTGGTTGTTCCTGAGTGCATTAAGTTAGGTACCCACAGGCAGGTAGAAAGAAAGAAAGAAACAAACAAACAAACAAACAAAATAAACAACAGACAGACAGACAGACAGACAGACAGACAGACAGACAGACAGACAGACAGATAGATAGATAGATAGATAGATAGATAGATAGATAGATAGATAGATAGATAGATAGACAGACAGACAGACAGACAGACAGACAGACAGACAGACAGATAGATAGATAGATAGATAGATAGATAGATAGATAGATAGATAGATAGATAGATAGATAGATAGATATGTAGATAGATAGATAGATAGATAGATAGATAGATAGATAGATAGATAGATAGACAGATAGATAGATAGATAGATAGATAGACAGATAGATAGATAGATAGATAGATAGATAGATAGATAGATAGATAGATAGATAGATAGATAGATAGATAGATAGATACATAGATAGATAGATGGATAGATAGAATAACGGCAATAATAATACATAATTTAAATACAAATATTGAACACAAGTATAAAATTAACCACAATTAAGTGTACATAATAAAATAATAACAATGATAATAATATTGTTATTATTAATTATTGTTATTATTGGTATTTTTATTTGTTTTAATTATTATTATTATTATTATTATATATAAACACTAAACCTAATGAATAATAAGAATGAATGAAATGTCCTTATAAGTCACGGTGGAAGGAGCGTGTGTGTAATGTGAAGAACATAAAAACGACCTGTGTGAGTTCCACTCAGTGAATAAGCATGTTGTGTTGTGAAAGGGCACTGGGTGTTTTACTTTCTCAACCCACTGTGGACTTGTATGTGTCCAAAGAAACAAAGGCCAAGATGTAATAAGCAAGCAGCCACTGACACCATGGAGCCACTGGTGCTGAAACTAAACTAGGAATTAGACGCACCATAAATAATAAAGAGGAAATAGCAGCAGCACACTGCTGAACCCGACACCTAGAGAGCACGGTCCGAGTTCCCCCTTAACGTCCAGTTAAAAGGTCACCACACAAACCTGATAACCTATAAAAATAAAAAAAAGTTATGATCTTTAAAAGTGGTGCTTTTTACACAAAAGGGTTTTTGGTTTTCATAATTTAAAGTACTAAAAGTTAAAAAAATGAAAAGAAGTGAGAAGTGGACTGTGTATTATATATTTATTTTATGTATTGTTTTTGATACGTTTTTACCAGCAAACCATGTAATAATAATAATAATATAATAATCATCATCATCATAATCATAATCATAATAACAATAAAAGTAATAATAGTAATAATAATAAAATACCAATAACAAAAATAAATGATCATATAATTATCATAATAATCCCTACAGTATAGGGTGAATAAACACTAGTTTATACAAACTGCCTGTAACTAATGAAGTACAGTATATTTTAGTGTATTTAATGTAAGTATTGTGGTTCCTACCCGCGTCTCAGTCCTTTAAAAGGCATCTTACTTCCTCTGCTCCAACTTGTATTCCACTCCCACGGTGCACAGGTGTCTCTCAGAAGGTTCAAACCATGTGCTCTAAACAATCTGCCCAGAAAAACAGAGCCGAGTGCTGGTAACAAGTAATAATAATAAAAACAATTAAAATAATAATAATAATAATAACAACTTTTTACTTTCTACCGTCAACAGGTCCAGGTGTAAATGAGAAAACAAGATCCGTGACGCACCGACGCACTTTGCTCCGTGCGCTCTCACCTACAGGCCCCACCCCCAGCGGGGCGTGGACCAATCAGCGCTCAGCTTTATCCTGCCTATGCTGGGTCTCCACCGGTGCGCTCATTATTTTGAAAAACTAGGGCAAGGGGCACAAACTGGGGATCGCGACCCACCTAGGGCTCCTTGGAGGAATTGCAGGCGGTCCGCCCGGTCAGTATGTTTTTGGACTTCATTTTGATGTAATTATTATTGATAATAATATTAGTAGTATTTGTATAATAATAACAATAATAATAAGTATTATTACTTTAATTAATAATAATTTGATATCAAATATATAATAAAGATATAGTTTTTACTATTTTTTATATATATTTAAACACATATACTCACCCTCAAAAGGGAGTTGATTGTGAATTTTGAAGTTTGTAATTAGGCTGCAACAGGGGTTCCCATACTGGGATCCACAGCCCCCTGTGGCGTCCATAACAATCATGTTATTCTCTTTTTGGGCATTATTTATCCATCACCCTCACAAACGAGAATGTTTTTGGTTGACTTGCAGTTTGTGTGTGTGTGGTGCGTGTGTGCGTGTGAAGAATTGCAGGGTTCCGCAGCAAAATTATTTATTTATCGCACTTTTTAATGTATATTTTATGAACACATTCTCACCCTCATTGATGAAAATGTGCTTTGTTGTTGTTGTTGTGGGATTTACAGTTTTTATCAGCAAGGTTAACATATATATTTTTAAAAATATATTTAATATAAAATGAAAGTGTACTTTTGATTTTGTGGTGTGTGTGTGTGTGTGTGTGTGTGTGTGTGCGCCGTGTGGCAGGGCCTTACCAAAGAAAAGTTTGGGAACCCCAGGGTACTAAGATATGACGCAATATAATAAGATTGATAACTAGAAATCGAGAACGTTAAAAGTCTGACATATTCGAGAAAATTGGGAACGTGAAACATTTTAAAGAGAAAGAGAAGAAATAAAAAAAGAAAAATAAATAAAGAAGAAAGGACTGTTTGTTGGAGCGAGAACCATTGAGAGCAAGTTCATTTCCGCCATAACCACAAGAGAGCGCCCTTTATCCACATATGTTCTACATTTTACATTTAGTCATTGATCAGACGCTTTTATCCAAAGCGACTTACAATTGTTCAAACACCGACGGACGCAGCCATCAGGAGCAATTAGGGGTTAAGTGTCTTGCTCAAGGACACTACAGCATGTTAGCAGGAGGAGCCTGGGATCCAACCAGCAACCTTTAGATCACTAGACCACCAGCTCTACCGCCTGAGCTACCATCCCCGTTCTGTTGATGTTTCTAAAATGACGAGCAGCATCCTAAAGTAAATTCCCGAAAAGAAAATCAACCATTGTCATGAAAATGTAATTGCATTCTTTTTTTATTTTTTTTATTTTCAACCTCAGTTCATAAACAGCAATACAGTAGAAAGAAATGTTAAAAGTACAAATATTCAGTTTATAAATATACTACTCATTCAGTCAAGAGCGACCGATCTTTGGATAATATTAAAAAGATAAACTGTTCCAGTATGAGCGTTTAATTTCATACGAGCGAAATACCATTTCAGTGTAATTCTTTGAGTAATAAATACTTGATTAACGGGTCGCAAACAGCGATGTTTCCATGCTACTTCTCAAGTTTAACAAAAAAGAAAAAAGAAAAATAACCTTGTTCCTCTTTCCTTCCCGCGCCGCTCTGGAAAGTAGGAATTAACACTTCCAAGACGTGTCGAGGCGTGAACCAAGCCAGGCCTCTCAGCATAAACATCATATATCACACTTCAAAGTAGGAACAAAAGAGGAGAAGACGCCACAGGTGCAGCTAATGCACCCGCACTACGGCGGCACCAGCAGCAGGAGGTGGAGGAGGACGGGGTCGGAGCCGGCCCCTCGGCCAAGCGCGCTCCGCGTCTGGGGGAACCTGGGGAGGAAGCCGCCGGTTCCACGGGGTTCCACCGGCGTCGCGCCGGTTCCCACCGCCTCAGTCGCCGAAGTCTGGGATGTCGTCGTAGGAGTAACCGCGGTAACCCTTGGAGGCGTAGTAGGCGATCCTCAGGTGGTAGAAGCCGGGGAGGAAGACCAGGATCCCGATGATGAGCACCGGGACGGTGCGGTCCGGGTGCTGCCGACGGACAGCGGTGGGAATGGAACAGAAATAAAAATGAAACAAAAACATGAAAACGGCCTCCTCCTATAAAATCACATTTAAATATTTCATTTTTGGGCCACCGGATTGTTAGCGAAGCCTTTTGGAATAGTGTGAAGTTATATTTGAATATATACATATATATATATATATATATATATATATATATATATACACACACACACACACACACACACACACACACACACACACACACACACACACACACACACACACACACACACACACACACACACACACACACACACACACACACACACACACACACACACGTTCTTGCTGAACATTTAATTCTAAACCATGGACATTAACATGGAGTTGTTCCCTCCTCTGCTGCTAGAACAACCTCCGCTGTTCTGGGAAGGTTGTTCCACTGGACTTTGGAACTGATGTTTGGCGATGGGGGTGTGGCTCGCCGCCTGCGCTCCAACTCACCCCCGCGGGGTGGGGTGGGGTTGGGGTGTGGTCTCTGTGCAGGCCAGTCCAGTTCTTCCAGAGTCAGTAAAGCATTTCTTTATGGACCTGGCTTTGTGTCCTGCTGAGACAGGAAAGGACCCTCCCCAAACTGTTGCAACAAAGTTGGAAGGGCACAGTTCTCTACGATGTCGTCGTGTGCTGCAGTGTTAAGATTCCCCTTCACTGGAGTTAAAGGGCGGAGCCCAAACCATGAGAAACGGCCCAGGACCATTATTCCTCCACCACCCACCTTTACAGTTGGCACTCTGCGCGCAGGCAGGCAGCGTTGTCGTGGCATCGCCCAAACCCAGACCGCTCCATCAGACGGCAGATGGCGAAGACGGAGAACACCTTTCTACCGCTCCAGAGCCTAAAGACGTCGCGCTTCACACCACTCCAGCCAACGCTTTACACCACTCCAGCCAACGCTTTACACCACTCTAGCCGACGCCTGGCATCGCACACGACGTTCAGGCTTCGCGAAGCCTGCGACGAGCGGCCCCCGTGCCAACGCTGCCTCCGCAGCCCATTTGGAACTCCCTGCTGATTGAGGACGGGCGATCCGGGACGTTTCCCCTTCAGGATAACAGAACCTTGGGTGGAGCCGGGCGGGTGGAGCGGGGTTTTTGGGAACGGCGCCACCCGAGCTCTATAGCGCGACACCGTTCCACTGCAGACGTCCGGGGAGGCTGCACGGCTGTTTGCTGGGTTTCATACACGTGTCAGTCATGGGCGTGGCTGAAACAGACAGGCCCATGACAGGCAGGCCGACCAGACAGGCAGGCAGTCCACAAACTTTTGGCTATGAAGTGTAATATATGCTGTGTATCCAAACCCGTCGTTCACGCACGGTTGCCGTGGTGATGAAGTACACCCAGAGCTCCCAGCCCACGTCGTTAACGTGAGTAGCAATCACTTCTCCAGAAAGCTGCGTTCCCTACGTCCCAAGGAAGCAGAAGGAGCGGAAAAGGCTTTTAATTCCACAGCGAGTGGCCTAATGGCATAATCACACTTCAATCTGTACTTCCAGCAGCCTCAACGGGGTTTCGAACTTTTAGAGTTTTTGGTGGTTAAAAATTGCTCTTCATGATAATTCTTGGGCGGCGACTGAGGAGCTGCTGTGTTGCAGCAAAAAGTGCAGTCGAAAACCAAAATGATAGATAAAAATTTTGTTTTGAGTTTGTAATGCTCTGACAGAGACGTTAATAATTGTTTTCACTGAGTGGAAGACTAGAAATAAACGCAGAGGGTGTCTTAATTTTATAATTGATTGATTTTATTTTGTAGTTTTAATTTAATTAAAATGCAATTTAGTCAATTTTATCAAATTAAAAAAAAGGGTCTTTTCAAATGCATTTCTTTTACCGTGTCGTTTCCCACCGACTCGAATAAAACACGTATTTTCACAGACTTTTTTCAAAACATGAATTCCAAATAAGTCGCTCTTTTTGTGAGGGGAAGAAAAAAACAAATCCAAAAGGAAAATGCCCAAAAAGATGCAAAATTATTTTCCCCTGATGTGTTCTGAGCATCTTATCTGGATTAGTGACCAAAGTCTGATCACAGAGCGGAATAAACTAGAATAAAAAAATAAATAAAATAAGATAAAAAACACTGCTAAAAGTTCAGCCCAATAATGTCTCATTGCTGGAACGTCGCAAAGGAAATTATTTCGAGGCTGAAATACAATTATATTGTTTGACCAACAGGGGGCAGTGTCGCATATTGGATTTACTATAATCGGCACCTTTTCAAGTTGCATAAGGTTTTTTATTACTTTTTTAGTAGGAAGCCTGTAGCCATGCTGGTATTGTACGCCTCTGTACATGTGGATCTCATCAAGTTTAAATTGTATTAATTTATTTTATATTGTTTCACTCTGTGTGGTTAATCATAGTAACAGAGGTTTTTGATAAAAACTCACTTTCCACCCGAAGGACTTTTAAAGCGGTGACTGTAATATCATATTAAGTCTTATCAGATGACTCTGATAAGCCTAAAGAAAAAAGACAGAACTCTGAGTTTTAATATTAGATTAGGACGAAATTAACAAATCGTGACATTAAGCACATAACGCACATTGTTTTTCCCATTTGGGGGATTGAGGGTTAGCCCGGGTGATACAGCACATTCCAAAAATAAATGTTTTCCGTCATGCGCATGTAACTCAGGCCGTATCACTGGCTGTGCTTTTATTTTGAAAACTCCTCCACAAAGAAGCCAACTGTGATATTAAAGGTGGTGTAGCTGAGGTGTGCAGCGTAACAACATTTCACTGAAAGGCCGAGGTCAAGGTCCCCTCCAGCCGTAGTTTCCCTGTTTAAACTGGAGGGACGTTTGGTGTGAAAGCCAACCCACCTCCACCTTGATGGAGCCGGCCAGGAGCAGCGCGCCCACGATGATCAACAAGGAGCCGATGAGGAAGAGGAAGGTGGCCAGAGCGATGGCCTTGTAGGGAACCTTGGGAGGACTCCTCTTGAACTGAGCGTCAGGGGCAGGAAACACAACATCTGTTCATTCACATCCATCTATCTATACATCCATCCATCCATCTATCTGTCTATTCATCTATTCATCCATCTTTCTACCTATCCATACATTTTCTATCTATCATCCATATATCCACCTATCATCGAACAATCTACCTATCCATCGATCCATCCGTCGTTCTGTCAATCTATCCAAACATCTATCCATCCATCTTTCCATGTATCAATCTTTTTTATCCATCCAGCTTACAATCTACTGTCTATTCTAACAATTTCCTGTTCAATGATAGATAGATAGATAGATAGATAGATAGATAGATAGATAGATAGATAGATAGATAGATAGATGGATTTTTTTTTTAATAGATTTAGGCTATTTCTGTATATTTGGTAACTTATTATATTTCTTTACTTTTCACACTGTTGAGTTTTTCTTTTCCTTTGCCAACTGTCGGCTAATTAAAAAAACGCACCAAGCCTCACGACAGATTCCATGTCAGAATAAACAGATTCTGGTTCTGTTTTCATTCATTTCAGTGGAGGCAAATAATACATCAATAATACGTTAAGTCCTCTTCTGCATTAGGTATAAAAATGTATTATTTACAACTTGTGCCAAAAAAGGACAATTATTTTGTTAATCGCAATTATTTCTATGATAATTATTCACCGACTAAAAGCGGGGTAATAGGCCCTCACCTGCAGGTCGATGTAGCCGTCGTCGTCGGCCGCCAGTCTGGAGTATTTCACCTTGTTGTTGGACATTCCTCCGCCCAACGAGGTGCTCCGACTCGGCATCATGGTGGAGCTGGAGACGTAGATTTTCCTCCCGTTATTAGATTTATTCATTTAGCACACGCTTTTGCTGAAAGCGACTTGAATGAGAGGCTAGAAACAAGGAGATTTAGTGGGTGCGGCTTCGATTTCCACCACGTGTAAGTGTGTAGGCCTGTTTTTAAATTGCACTTGAACCATTTTTCGTTCTTCTTTTTTTGTCTGCTTTTTGATTTTTATTCCAAAGTGTGTAATAAAGGTCCTATTGAGTTTCTAGCTGGGTTTGAGTCCTAACAACTTCAAATGGGTGGCTTCGAGTCCCACTACTTTAAGTGTGTTGGCCTGCTTCAAATTGCACTTTAACCTGTGGGGTTTTTTTGTCTGTGTTTAGATTTTTATTCCAAAGTGAATAAAAAAAAAGTCCCAACGACCAATATATGCATGGGTTCGAGTCCTGCTAAATTTTAAATTGATCCGTGATTTTATTATGTCTTTTTTATCCGTCTTTGGCTTTATACTTCTGTGTTTTTACTCTGCCCTCTGTTAAAATAATCTATTGTATGCCCTCTAAAAGCACTTCGAATATGCTATAAAAATATGTACTATGTTTTATGATAAATATAAAAAATAAAAACAAAAAATAAATATTTAGAATTGCGTGGGAACCCTAATTTTACCCCAAAACTATCCAAACAGAAGTGTCGTTAATGTGGATAAAATATGACAACAGTACAGAGAGCGTGCGACAGACCACTGTTTACTTTTAGACTTACTCTTTTCATTTAGCAGTCCATCTTCCACAACGCAAGGACAGATTAAAGTGCATTTTAAACGGTTCTTCGGTTCTTAAAAAAGGAGAACACATCGGAGCCAGACACATATTCCCAAAGTAGACAAACCGCTGTGTGTGTGTTTTGTTCTGCTTGGTTTGGAAGCGTTAGCCGAAGCTAGCTGAAGGCTGCGTCCTTCTGGAGAACCCGTGCACGACGGTAACTACGGTAGCGCGACATACCGGGTTGTCCCCAACGCAGAAAGCCAAATAAAGAACATGTCGACAGTGGTTGACGACGCCGAAAGGTTTGGAAAAATAACTTGAAACCACCGCGATGCTACAAGCGCCCGCCTGGTCTGCACTGGCTGCGGCAGCGTGTAGCTTCCTTACAGAACCAGCGAGAGAACCGAACACCGATGATCGTAAAAATTAAAAAGAGCGGACCTTTTTTTAATTCAAGTGATGCTTTTTGTTGTTGTTTTACCTCGAGTGAGCGTTCAGAGTAAAACCACGGAGCCGTCGCACCGGGATCCTGCTCGTTCCTCTGTAAACAACACGACTGTTGTGTTGTCAACCTGTCACTTCCGGGCTCTACCTCCCGTGCGCGTGCGCAGAAGGGATGCGGCTCCGTTGGCGGCGCTAAGCGCGCGTAACAATATGATAAATATTGTATTTTACTTTATTTTATATGCATCTAAATATTGTAAATTCAAATTCAATAATTACATTTGCATTTTTCATTCAGACGCACTGCGTACTAACTAACAAACACTGATTCACTGTAAACTGAAAATATAAATAGAATAGAAAATAAGAAATGTACCATAATCAAGTCAAGACTGATTTATCATGTTGCTCATCTTTGAATGCAGTTTCTGAGCCAATCACTATGTGCTTCATTTGATAATACATGCGTAAAAGTGGGTAGAAATGTGTTTGGTTGCGGCAGATTGACAAAGACGTGTGTATGTTTGCAAATCCGGATTATAATTTAAATACCTGGTAGGCACATCATGCCTGCAATTGTATTTGGTGTAACACCAGGCCCTGATTTCTCCACAGAAGGAAATCCAGACTTTGCAGAATCAGAAACGGAGCAGAGGAGACGGACGAGTCTTAAAAAATGTGAATCATGGGCCCTAAAATAATAATAATAATAGTAATATAATCAAACAAAAAAAAGTTCTGAATATAATATTACTGAAATAGAACTTATTGTTTCAGAAAGTAAAGACAGGAACATTTTATATTGGGCTCCATTAACGGAGGCAGTGAATGCTGTGTCCCCTGGGGTCCGCCCCCTGGCTGGAGGTCAAATTAAAAACGGTTTGGGATAAAAGTTGGGGCCAAAACGAGAAGAAACAAAGAACAAACAAACAGGTGGAGGACAGCAGCCTCTTGATTTAACGGGCCAGGGCAGGAGGATGGCGGCAATTATTAGTGAAATGGCTTCAAGTGGAATCCTTCCAAGGAATGCAGTATGCAGGTATAACTCCTCTCCGGCGAGCGGAAACACTCAGTATTTGGCACTCAACGCATTGAAGATTTGCCGTGCGTTGACTGAGTGGTGATTCTTTTGTTCCCCCGTCTACAAATTGAACGGAGTGGATAGATGACGCCGCCCCTGGGTGCAATCCACCTGTCCTCATACTGAGGCATCCCAGCAACCGTGGATCGTCCCCTCTACACGGCTGTTTGGTGGGCCCTATAATGTCCTTCACACTCCTATTTCCCCCCGAAATGTCCAGGCAGGAGGCCCGTGGTGGAGAGGACTTGGACGTGAGGTGTTTTGGTGATTGGGTGCAGCTCCAGGAAATTATGGCAATAAAGAAGAGCTTCTCTGGGCAGTGGGAATCGGCTGATCAGCCATTGATCAATCCAATTGATCTGTAAAGAGGCTTGGGCAGCCTTGGGCATGTCCTCTAAAAATGCTTAATTTGCCATTGTCCTTCCTACGTAGCCTGCTACGGCTATCACTTATTGCATGTAGGTATTGTATCCCAATCCCGCCAAATCTTTTTAGTACCAAAATACAGTATGCCTATGTTGATCCTGGGAGTCCATCCAAAGCTGGCACTGACTATCACCTTTGGCGGGCCCAAAGAATAGATTATGGGATGGACACGGTGACCAGATTCTAGCTGATTTGGGAGGATATTAAGCTGAGGATATTAAGCATGTTCCCCATGCTGGCAGGACCAAGCAAGTTTATTTGGCACAATAACAACAAGGCAATTCAAAGTGCTTTACATAAAACATCAAAAGCATTAAGACAAAGCGCAAAGGGTTTGGGTTTAGGGTTAGGGTTATCAATTATAAAAGGACATAGAATGCATGAAGTTAAATGAATAGAATACATAGGATGCATATAAGTGACAGCGCAGTGCAAGAAATTAATCGAGGAACCTTGTTTTACTCTTTGTTGACAATTATTTCGCCTATTTCCCAAATAGCGTCTTACCTTGTCAAGGCGACATCCTAGCCCCCGAGAACCCTTCTGGAGGTCTTTTCCTTCGCTTCTTTCCCTTTGGTAGCCACCACAGATGGATAAAAACTGCATTAATTCCCCCTGCTCTCTGAAAGCAGGGAACCAGGGCGGATGGAGGGCCATGCCTCACAGCTGGATCGGTCAAGGTAGAGTCAAAGGGGTAAAACGGAAGATCATCCATGTCATTGCGTATCAACGTCAAGGCAAGGGAAAAATACTTTGCCCTCCAGACCCAGCTGTTCAAAACCGAAAATACTTCAGAGAAAATAAAAGATACAAAGTTACAAACACGATGCAGCCCAGCGACCTGCGCCACCTCCAATGAGTTTAGGAAGCAATGCACTTCCCTTTTCAAAGACCTAGGTTAACCCCTGTGGACGAATGTGAATCTGGTGGTGGTTTCGGAGAAGGTCAAACTGGTAAATCACTTGCTCTATCTGCAGGTTTTAAAACTATGCAGAGCAAATCCTGATCTTTTGAATAAAGCCCCACATGAGGAACTGAACTTGAGTGCACACGATCATGACCATCAAATAGACTCCAGCCACAATCTAAAGTAGCTAACTCATTGATGGGATTCCAAACCAAACCAATACTCCACCCAGGATAGGAGAACACAGCAAAGGGGTATAGGTCTGATGTTATGACCCTGTAAAAAAGCACAAAGCTGATTAAAACACTAAGTAAGGCTGTATTTCTTGGATCGCAACTGAAATCCAAAGGGTTAGGCTCCGGGTCCGGGTTAGCCTCACAAGGCAGTCCGACAGCGGAATCAGTGTGGTCGCAGGGTGTTGCATGAGTGGGAACGTTGGTGTTGTTTGCGACGCGTGCACAACAAATTGAACCATAACAACCCAACGGAAACGTCCAGACCCTGTCCGGAGCCGGGGCAAAAGAACAAGAGAAGCGGGGAGTAAAGGGACACATCCTTGCAAGGAGAACGCAGCAAATGAACAGGGCAAGATAGAGATACAAGCCCAGCGGCCAAACATACCCACGAAGAGCAATCACCAAGCGCATGTGATCTGGAAATAGAGTTGATCGATTTCAACCCAGTGGTAGCAGGACCCGTCTAAGGCACAAGCCGTGACACCCTCCCCCTCAAGAGGGCGCCTGAAGCACTTCAACCTGGAATTTGTCATCATGGCCTGGCTCAAAGACCAGTGGACCGACACACCAAGGAAAGAAAAAGGATATTTATTCAATTGCACATTAATCCAAAAGATTGGACCAAGGTGGTTGTGGTTAATCGGGTGGAATCAGGGTGAATGCTGGGTGTTGCAGGGCTGTGAATCCACAGAAATCGAACCCTTTCACAGGAGCTGTTATTTGAATCCCAGAAACGTGCTGTGTGGTTTGCCGTGGTTTTAATCTTTTAGCCTTTACAGCAGAGACGAGTGATGTCCTCAGAGAACAGAGATAGGGAAGCAATTGTTTGCAGTGTTGTTTTCATGTTTCTGGTCGTGTACGTCGTGTATTGAGGCATGGATCTAAGTTATGCACCAAATTCCATGCAAAGCATGTCAACTTTACTCGTCTGTAAGACACTCCAGTCCATGTCTAATGACCCCCAGACATCTCGAATCAATATTCAATTCATAAATTCTACGAGAACTGTACGTACTGCAAATACCAACAAACAATCCAGTAAAAATGTTTTATTTTGGGTTAAGCATTTTTGGATTTTATTTAAGAATAGATAAATCATCATAACTTGCCTGCCCTTGATTATGGAAGTACTCTGTATGCCCATGCTGCCACTGCCACTCAAAAGTAACTCGACACAGTTTACCATAATGTTATTCTATTCATTACTCAAAGCAACCATCCCACTTACTGTGAGTTATATGAAAGTCTTGGATTTCTGCCAAAATAAAACACATACATAATTCAACAGAATTCCTTGAGCAATATTTACAAGGAGTCTGCCTATCGCTGTTTTTATGTACAAGGCTTCAGATTCCTCTCTGGTCGTAGGTAAGTAGGTTGATAGATGGGTTGGTAGGTAGATGGTCGATACAGTATAATGGTAGGTAGGCAAGTAGTACGTAAGTAGGTTCATCTGTTGGTCGGTGGGTAGAGGATAGGTAGGTATGCAGATAGGTATGTAGGTAGGTAGGTGGGTACATAGGTAGAGGATGGGTAGTTACACAGATAGGTTCTTAGGAAGGGTAGGTAGATTGATGGGTTGGCAGGTAGATAGACATGTAGATAGGTTGGTAGGTAGTAGATAGGTCGGTTTAGGTTGGTAGGTTGGTCGATATCGTATAAAAGTAGGTAGGCAAGTAGTATGTAAGTAGGTTCATCAGTTGGCAGATGGGTAGAGGATTGGTAGGTATGCAGATAGGTTTGTAGGTAGGCAGTGTAGATAGATAGATGGATTGGTAGGTTGATAGTTATCTAGATAGGTTGGTAGGTAGTAGATAGATGGGTTGGTAGTAGGTAGGTAGGTTGGTCGATACAGTATTAAGGGAGGTAGACAAGTAGTTAAGTTGGTCGGTACATATGGAGGTTGGTCAGTGTGTAGGTAGGTAGGCAGGCAGGTGGGTAGGTAGGTAGGTAGGTAGGTAGGTAGTACTGTAGGTAGGAAGGTTGGTAGATACAGTATATAGGCAAGTAGGTAGGTTAGTAGGTAGGCAGGTACGTTGGAAGGTATTTAGGTAGCTAAGTACTTGGTTGGTAGGTATGTAACTAGATTTGTCAGTTGGTAGGTAGGTATTGTATGTACAGAGGTAGGTAGGTTGGTAGGTAAGAAGTTAGGTACATAGGTAGGTAGGGAGGTAGGTAGATAGGTAGGTATGTAGGCAGGCAGGTATGAAGGTAGTTTGTAGGTAGTTTGTAGGTTGTTAAGTAGTAGTTAGGGAGATAGGGTGGTAGTACTGTAGGTAGGTTGGTAGATACAGTCTATAGGCAAGTCGGTAGGTAGGCAGGTACGTTGGAAGGTATTTAGGTAGCTAGGTACTTAGGTTGGTAGGTACGTAAGTAGAGTTTGTCTGTTGGTAGGTAGGTATGGTATGTACAGAGGTAGGTAGGTTGGAAGGTAGGTAGATAGGTAGGTACGTAGGTAAGAAGGTAGGTACACTGGTAGGTAGGGAGGTAGGTCTGTAGGTAGGTACAAAGGGAGGGAGGTAGGTAAGTAGGTAGTGCATATGTAGTAGGTAGGGAGGTAAGAAGATAAGTATCTAATTATACATTAATCCAAAAGAACATACGAGGTGGTTGTTGTTAATCGGATGGAATCAGAGTGAATGCTGGGTGTTGCATGTCTGTGAATCCACAGAAATCGAACCCTTTCACAGGAGCTGTTATTTGAATCGCAGAAACGTGCTGTGTGGTTTACCGTGGTTTTAATCTTTTAGCCTTTACAGCAGAGACGAGTGATGTCCCTCAGAGAACAGAGATAGGGAAGCAGTTGTTTGCAGTGTTGTTTTCATGTTTCTGGTCGTGTACGTCTTGTATTGAGGCATGGATCTAAGTTATGCACCAAATACCATGCAAAGCATGTCAACTTTACTCGTCTGTAAGACACTCCAGTCCACGTCTGATGGCCAGTAGGTAAGAGGGTAGTTAGGGAGGTAGGTAGGAAGGTAGGTAGGTACATAGGTAAGTAGGGAGGTAGGTGAGTGGGTAGGCTCATAGGGAGGTAGGTAGGAAGGTATCTAGGTACATAGGTAAGTAGGGAGGTAGGTGAGTGGGTAGGCACATAGGGAGGTAGATCGGTAAGTTGGTAGATACATAGGGAGGTAAGTAAGTAAGTAGATAGGTCGTATGTAGTCGGGAGGTACATAGGGAAGTAGGGAGATAGGAAGCTAGCTAAGTAGGTAGGTACATAGGAAGGTAGGTAGGTAAGTAGGTAGGTACATAGGTAGATAGCTAGGTAAGTGGGTAGGTACATAGGTAGGTAGCTAGGTAAGTAGGTAGGTACACAGGTAGATAGCTAGGTAAGTAGGTAGGTAGGTAATTAGGTAGGTAGTATGTAGTAGGTAGGTAGGTAAGTAGGTATATAGTATGTAGTAGGTAAGTAGGTACATAGGGCGGTAGGTCAGTAAGTAGGTAGGTAGTATGTAAAAGGTAGGTAGGTACATAGGGAGGTAGGTAGGTAAGTAGGTAGGTAGTATGTAAAAGGTAGATAAGTAGGTAGGTAATATGTCGTAGGTAGGCAGGTGAGTAGGTAGGTAGTATGTAGTAGGTAGGTAAGTAGGTAGGTAGTATGTCGTAGGTAGGTAGGTACACATGAGGCTCCTTGAATCCAAATGGGAAAACAAAGAAAATGGGAACTCTCAGGGTGAGATCTTGGAATCCTAAACAGTAAAAAAGATCAATAGAACTTCCCTCGAGTGAAGCTGAACCTTCTCCCTCGTCCACGACGGCCGCGCCACCGGCTTCCTGTCTATTCCATCCGCGGTCGTTTCTCTTTTGGTTCTTTGCGACCGCTGCTGCCTGTGCTGTTGATGGATCTATCTCAGTTTTTTCCCAACGGTGCCAGAGGGTGTGCGAGTTAATGAAACAAAAGTGCACATTTCAAACTCCATTTTTCAAACCGGAAAGTACACTACTTGATGAATCTCCACCCCGCAATAATATCTATTATTTATCTCCAAATCTCATTCACGCGGGGCGCTGCGGCCTCGTTTGACCTCGATCTTACAGTAATGGAAGCCACTCGTGTCCCGGATTGTCCAGCGACATCGGCGAGGAGCTTAGACTGTAGAGCGCGGAAAATGCGATTAGAACGGACATAATTCCTTCAGGCCGTACCTTCGCTGCGTCCGCACGGGGGTTGGGGGCAAAACATCGACAAAACAGCGGCGCGCCGCACGTTCTGATGGACGCGGGTGTGTCATGTCGGTGTCGCTGTCAGCTCGGACCCCGTCGTCTCGCTGTCCCACGTGGACCGGGCTGAGGTCTGACCGCCTATGAAAAAAAAAAATAATAATCAATTGGATACGATAAGATCTTCTCCGGGTGCGCGACAAACATGGCCGGGCCAGTGGGTAGTTGGACCGGACATCATGACATATTTCAGTTTGGAGGAGCAGAGATCTGCCATATGAGGACTGATGACAGAATAGATAAACAGATGGACGGACGGACGGATACTTTATTCTTCTCGAGAGTGGAAAATATCAAATATCTCACATCAAATAATAGGCAATAATGATAATAAATACAGCAGCAGGCAGCAATTCACGGGTGCAGTTGAGACGTGTTCGGTTCGTATTGCTGGTTTCCGGGTCCTCGGAAATGCAGCGCGATTTTCCGGGTTGACATTGAACGCCGCAGCGGCCCCCGGCCTCGGACCGTCGTCTCCTTGGTCGCTGGCCTCACGGAGCCGCCACTATGCAGTTGAAACAGGGCAACTCCCCCCCGTATGCAAATGAGCACCCGGAGACGGAAAGAGACTTTTATGACATCGGTTCACAATGTCACAAAGCGGCCGCTGCTGAAAGGAATCAAACCGCCTCAACGTTATCCTACTTCCGGTAAGATGACGACAGCGTTTTTATTATTAATTTCTGCTCCAAATGTTGATTGATGATGACCAAACTTGAGTGAGAAGATGTCGGAAGCGTCCCGGTTCTCACGAGACCTCAACCATGTTTCTGCGTACTGCGATGGCTGTGTGTACTTTTAGCCCGAAAAACACCAAGATTAAAAATAAAAAAATTATAAAGGAATTGGAAAAAAATGAAAAAAATAAAATAAAAATACGATATGAGCCTAAAAATGAACTACACAGTTTGGAAATTTTGGCAATAAAATGTACAATAAAACTAAAACTTAATTTCAAATAAAAAAATATAATATACAATCAGCCCCAAAATCAACAATAAATAAATAAATAATAAAGTTAAAAAAAAAGATGTAAATAAAAAAAAATATATATGGTATGAATGGGCCTAAAAATTAACTGGATTTTTTTAATTTGGCAATATACAATAAACCTAAAAAGATCACAAAACAGAAAAAAACTGAAATAGACAACCTTACCTAAAAACACAGAAAAACAATCAAAATATTGAAAGACATTACAATATACAACGCAATGATCAACTGAATTAAGTGTGGCAATGTGCAATGAACCCCTAAAATTAACAACACGCATTATTCATCCATATCAACACAGTACAGACCACATCTGTCCTTGAGCCAGACACTTAACCTCCTAACTGCTCCCCCGGGCGTCGCTACATGCGGCCACCGCTCCTGAACACGCCAGTTACCAGGATGGCAAAATGCAGAGGAAAGCATTTCGTGGCCTCGGTACTTGTACTCTGTGCAATAATAATTACCTGAATGTGATCTAATCTGGCTTTGCTGCTTCATCGAACTCACCGAATCATTCTCGCCAGGGAAGGCGGACCCCGCCACCAACACTGTAAGCAGCCCGCAGAGGAGCAGATGCATAGCCCAGGACACACTGAAAGGCCGGTTCATATGAAGTTCCAGCCAAAACAAAGTACGTCAAATATGAATTTTTTTTATTTATTTTTTTACAAAACAATCTTACGGATTACCACTTTAATGAAGCGTCTAGAGGAAGCAGCATCGGCAACACTCCCCACCCCTCCGAGTTCTTATTTCTCTCCCCGCAAACGCTCTCGAGCCAAACATAATAATAACCCGCCCCGCTCAGCGGCGTCAGTTTGATGAGGTTTGAGGTTCAAGCAGCCGAAAAGAGGAGGAACAATTAGACAAAGTAATCTCGGCAGCAGCAGCCTTTACCTCCCCATGAATAACTTTGCATTTATCCAACTTGGGCTGATAATGAGAAATTGTTGACGCTCCTCCAGCTTAAAAATAAAACCGAAGAGAGGATTTTCTTGCTGCCCGGGCCCCAGAAGGTGCAATAACCCCAGAAAGGTCTGAGGTGAGAAGAAGCAGAACCAGTTTTTTGGGGGGAGGCAGGAGCCTTGAGCCTCAAGCCTTGATCATGTTCCTCCGACATTATCGTTTCAGGGCCAGCGACTGAAGCTCCTCTCTGGTCCTTGAGCAAAGGCCGTGTCCAAACAGTCGGGGCCTTGGGCCGCAAACGTGAGTGAGTGGTAGTACTGGAAGTGAGGGTCTCAACGCCGGGTCCGGGGACCCCGCGGGAGGTCCTTCGAGAGGGTTCCCTGGGGTCCCCAGCAAAAATTATTAATACCGTAGTTAATCATCATTATTTCCTTTTCGAGACACTAGCACTGTTAGAGAATATACAATAATGACTGTTTAGACCAGTGGTTCTCAATGTGGGGTTTGGGGACCCCCAGGAGGCCTTTTAAGAGGTTTCCAGTGGGTCCCCAGCAAAAATTATTAATAGTTAAAAAACAACATTATTTCCTTTTAAAGACGTTAGCACCGTTAGAGAATCTACAATAATGACTCTTTAGACCAGTGGTTCTCAACGTGGGGTCCTCCGAGAGGGTTCCAGGGGGTCCCCAGCAAAAATTATTAATACTGTAGTTAATCATCATTATTTCCTTTTCAAGACGCTAGCACTGTTAGGGAATCTACAATAATGACTGTTTGGAATAAAATATATATCATAACATTTCAACGTATATATTATATAACATATATATATATATATATATATATATATATATATATATATATATATATATATATATATATATATATATATATATATATATATATATATATATATGTATATATATATATATATATATATATATATATATATATGTATATATATATATTAACAGAAATCACAAGCAACATTGCAATCAAAATTTGGCCAGAAACATTAGATGGGTAGTGGTGTGGTGCAGGGTATACGCAGATATAAAGTGTACCTACTACTTCTTCTTCAGTTGGCATTGCATATACACACTTGTAAATCCCCTCTGATGGGCATCATCCAGTATTTTCCTGCAACAGCCAAATCATGAGACAGTCTGAGCACATGTTTCCTTAAAAACACCCACTCAGAAATTATCTCCACATAAACAGTGGCTTATTATGTAGTGGCAGCCGGAGTTAAGTTTTTCAAATATTACCGGCCCATTTTTGGACAAACAAAATATGCAGGAGTCGTCTTACAAGTCACTGTTTACTGCACAACAGCAGGCGTTCATCCTTTGCTGTACGGACACTTCAAAATGATTTTCGGCAAAAATTAAGTATATGCCCACATCTCCGGGCTCCACCGCCACCGAAGGTGATCTGTCGCATTTCTGCTTCTTAGCATCAGTTGAACGCAAATCAGAGAGTGATAGAGTCAACAGTGAGTTTCCGCAAGTGAAAATCCCATTCATTATTCTGAATGGAGGGTTTTTAATTATTAACCATAATGTGGCAACCATCCCAGGTAGACTGACCACGAGCTGAGACGGCCAAACAACGGTGTACGCCGCCGCAGAAGCCACAAGGGATATCAACCTGCTTTTTAAGGAAAACATGTTTTATGTCACGGAGAAGTACCACCCTGCCCGCAACCCTAAAGTGTAAACGGCGGTGTCTCCGATTGGTGGAGCTCGCTGTTACCATGGGAATGTTTACCCCCGGTTGAGAACGTCACTGTCGACCCATCCCCGCACACACACACGCGCGCGCGCACACACACACACACACACACACACACACACACACACACACACACACACACACACACACACACACACACACACACACACACACACACAGACGGGGAGAGCCTCTGCCATGTCATGTGTCCATCTGCTCCAGGCCTGTTACATCTGTCCACTCTCTGCAATAAACTGGTGTTTTTACAACATCTCTGCCTGTGTCTCTGCGACAGAGGACCCTGCAAACACCACTCGGGTGGGGTGTGGCAGGCGGATCTGCCACAGTATCATTCTCAATGGTTTATGGGGTGAGTAGCTCCTTAATAATTATGTACACAGTCTTGTACCTTTGCCTTGTACCTTTGCTTTTTTTTTTTTTTTTGTTTTGCGCCGAATCAAATGTTTCACGGTCGCCATCACCTTAATATAAGGATTTTCTGAAATGTCAATGTTGTGAATGAATGGGAATTTAATTTCTGGAAACGGAGCCATCCAAACTATGTTACACGAAATCAATGGCGTTGATGGTGGGTTTGCAGTTCAAATTAGTCCTTCAGTCCTTGTGATAACAGAAACAGGGTCCCTATTTTGGAAAAAAGAACATCATCAGTTTTGTTGCCAGGCAGAAGAGCCAATTAATGAGATCTGCAGTCACGCATAGCAGGTAAGGAAAACATCGGGAACAACACAAAAATAACACGCAGAGCTTTGGAAGTCGCCACGCCATCCTGTAACTGTCGGTACAACACACCCCCACACAACACGCCCCACGCCATGGGGAACTGTGGGGTCCAAGTGAGCTCTACAGTCATTCCACACTCGGGAGTTTATGATTCTATTTTCATACGAATGCCTCATTCACATCATTCCAGCACCTTTGCCGCGAATGACTGAAGGTCAGAGTCACTGCTGGTCGCCCAAATCGATGAATGGATTCCGTTTGCCGTTGATTGGTGTGCTTTGGCAGGAAGGTGTCCATGTATGTAAATGCATGCATGTATAATTCTGGGTTCAACATCGGGGGGCGTTGAGGTCCGAGGGCATAGTGCCAACGCCGAAATCCATAGATGCAGATTTACTACAGTGGTGAGAAGATTAAAAAAATGTGTGAATTCATTTAGTGGAAAATGGGTTAAAAACGTGGGCGTAACAAAAACAACAAAAGCTTGAAAAAAATGAGTCCGACAATGAATGTAAAAGCCAAAAAAAAATGCAATTGAGAGTGAGATGGTCCAAAAATATAGTCAATTGCCATAATGGGAAAATGGAGCTTAATGTGGCTTTATGTGGCTTAATGTGGCTTAATGTACCTTACTTCATATATTAATAACAAAAAAAAATCTAAATATCTCATACTTTGGGCCATACCTCAGTCATATGACCTCCAGCTTCTGGCATAATTAAGATTTTTCTTGGCTCATTAAGCCACATTAAGATCCTGAATTATTTTTGAAATTTTCAGTCAAAATGAATAAGAAAAACAATTAATGAATTATAGATATATTGATATATATATATATGTTTTTTTTAACTCTTCATTGAATGGTGTTATGATACAGAGCAGTATTTGGAACCAGAACCGCAGTGCTCAGATTCTGCCCTCCGTGCATGCATTTGGTGCACTTGGTGCATGCGGTGCACGGTGCAGTTTGGGGTGTTGGGAATTTACCATGCGTGCAGGGGGGTGGGGTTGAAATTGAGGTAAGGCGGTCGGGTGTGAACGTAGACCTCTGGAGGAGGAGGAGGAGGAGGAGGAGGGTCCAGATCATCCTGGCTTTCTCCTGCTCCTCGGATCAGAATCCACAGAGAGCGCAGCGCAGCGGGGGGACCGTGGGATTCTCCACCTCTACGCCCCTGGGAAAAAATAGGTAGGAATTTCTACATCTCCCTCCGTAACCCCCTTTTTATTGCACTATTCTTGTTTGTTGTTGACCATTATAGGATTTTTCTTCTCATTTTTTAACTTGGAGTTTCCTGAAAAAACAAAAAAAAAAACAAACAAAGAACAAACAAACGGACAAAAAAAAACAAAAACGTTGTTATTCTGGTTCACATTCAAACTTGAACTTAACGCTCGGACCTCACCTGACGCGCTGGTCCCTGAATAAACATTCTGTCGCTGAAATAGATTCGTACTTAACGTTAACTCCTCCAAGCTCTTTGAAAAGAATTATAAATCTCTAAAATTAATAATAATGATAAAAATAATAAAAATAATAATCATAATAATGATGATAATAATAAGAATAATTATCATTATAATTATAATGATAATGATAATTATTGTAATTATAATGATAATAGTAATAATAGTACTAACCAGAAGGAGAAAGCACTTTAAAGCTGACAGAAACGAGCGGGGGTGAGGAAAAACAAGTCTGACACAACCCTAAAGGTCCCCATTCCTGAAGAACACGCACTGTAAGCACAGTGTGTATCTTGCTTGAAAGAAATGTGCTTCCCACTTAAATGAACTACGGTGTAGTTTTGACTAATTAGTGAAATAATAATCATAATAATAATACTGCTACTACTGCTAACACTATTTTATTTATAAAGTAAAGTTTTTAGTTTTTTGTTTTTTTAATAGTGTCTTGTTTTTATTTTTGGTTGACAAAAACAGCGGCGAATGATCAACAGCTGTTGATGGCTTCCAGTGTTTGACTACTGTACAGTGAACTGTTGGGTGTGTTACTGAAGCAGCTGTTGAGTAGTGACACTACGTGTGCGTGCGTGCGTGCGTGTGTGTGCGCAGCCATGCAGGATGCACAGAAGGCAGGCTGACCAGGAATCATAAGCTGTGTGTTTTTCTGGGAAGGATGATGATGATGATGATGATGATGATGATGGAACGGACCCATTGGTATTCCATTGGTATCCACAAAGGCTATTTTCAAGCCCCGGCAGCGTTCAGAAAACCTTTATTATGGGATTCCTGGCTTTGCTATGGTGACATCTTAATGCCTTCCCCTGATAACAGTGTATGTACTGTAGAACAGTGCTGGGTAAATCAATGTCCATTTAAATAACTGCAAACATACTGTTAAGAATTATAATGTAGTATCATGTAACAAAATGCTATGTAATGTAACACAATGTAACCTAGTGTACTGTAAGACAATGAAACATTATACAATATAACACAGTGCAATGTAACACAGGGTACCATTATACAGTTCAACACAGTGTAACATTATACAATGTAACACAGTGTTCCCTAATGTAATGTAACACAGTGTTCTATTATACAGTGTAACACTGTTCTACATTATACAATGTACCACAATGTGATATCATAAAGTGTAACACAGTGTTGCATTATGCAAGGTAACACACTGTAACATAATGTACTGTAACACAGTGTAACAATATACAATGTAACACAGTGCAACATAATGCAGTTGAACACAGTGTACCATTATACAGTGTAACACAGTATAACATTATACAATGTAACATCGTGTAACATTATACAATGTAACATAGTGTAACATTATACAATGTAACACAGTGCAACATAATGCAGTTGAACACAGTGTACCATTATACAGTGTAACACAGCATAACATTATGCAATGTAACATAGTGTAACATTATACAATGTAACACAGTGCAACACAATGTAGTTGAACACAGTGTACCATTATACAGTGTAACATCGTATAACATTATACAATGTAACATATTGCAACATTATACAGTGTAACACAGGGCAACGTAATATAGTTTAACACCGCGTACCATTATGCAATGTAACACAATGTAACATAATGTAGTGTAACACAGTATAACGTTATACAATGTAACACAGTGTAACATTATTCAATGTAACACAATGTAACATAATGTAGTGTAACACAGTATAAGGTTATACAATGTAACACAGTGTACCATAATTCAATGTAACACAATGTAACATAATGTAGTGTAACAGTTAAAAATTATTTAACGCAACACAATGTAACGTAATGTAGTGTACTGTAATGCAGCATAACATTACACAACTAAACACAATGTAACATAACGTAGTATAACGCAGCATTGATGTCAGGGTGTCAGTGCAGACACACTGACATCCCATTGGCTGTCAGTTTTTCACACATTTGGTTCAAGAAAAACAATGACTTCTGTCCTCACAGAAAAAATAATGGCCAAGAGAAGCACAATTTAATATTGAAATATCTCCTGCTGTGTCACACTTTTTTTTTAATCATTGTTGATATAATATTATTAATTGCGACTGGCACAACTAGATTAAGCCCTGCAGACCAGCTACATAAAAGATTCTAATTAATAGATTCCCTTTTTGTATTTGCCTTGTAAAAAAAAAAAAAGATTATGATGATAATATTATATTATATTAAGATTATAATTATGATGCTAATGTCAGATATATTCCCCTTATTGCCGTTATGATATTATATAATATGACATAACATCCAAGATCCATTTGAGGGTTTTGTGTCTCTCGGAGGCCGAGGATTATCTTGCCTCCCGATCCGCAAATGCAATAACCTCTCACTACATGCATCGTAAATAATATGTATATTAGTAAGCGTAATTATATTCACCAATAGCTTTTAATCAGTGTCTGAGAAGAGGAGAAGGGTCGGAAAGGGAGTGGAAAAGGAAAGTTGTGGATGAGCGCACTAGTGGACATAGCTGTGGACAGATACCACTGATCAAACTCATAAATCACACGGACACTTCCACATGCCTCGCTGACCCGGTTCCTAGCTATTGTGGTTGGATAAATTGGTTTACATTTACATACTTTTTGGACATTTTGTTATATTTCATTTTATGAAATGTCCAAGGCTCTTGTCTTATGACCTTGGTGTTAATTGGGTGACGCTCCCATTGTGCCCCACTTTGTTCGGCTTGTTTCGATTCATGCATTAATGGAAAAATTATGCCTTTCAATCCTAGGAAAACATTCGTACAGTATTCCACTCGTCTGGAACACAGAAGGTAAATTTGACTTGGATATTAAGATTTTTGTACGACAAGCCAGTTTGGCTTGTTGATCATAGCAGACACTGTAACCATCCAATCCTGCACTTTGTCCCCTGCCCCACCTTCTCATCGAGGTAAAGGGGGACAATGCGAGTCCATCAGATGATTATATTTTGCATCACAGTCTGTTTTGTCATTTTTTTTCTCTCTCCTTGGTGTTTTATAACGGATCATAACAGATACTGTAACTCAGTTTTTTCACATTTGCCCCCTACCCTCCTATGAGTACATTTGCAATAACAAAAGAAATTGTAAAAAAATATTTGCCTTTCCTCTTGGCTTAGGGTAATTTTCTTCGCCTGGGGCTTGTGTGAGGAAAACGAGCAAAAAAAAAGAGACAAAATGTATGAATATGGAGACAAGAATCAAATAAAAGCTCGAATCAAATAAAAGCTCGAGAAGTGAGACTCAGACAAAGACAAGAATTCTATCTCTATAAAATAAAAATACCATCATTTGGACATCAGTGTCACATAAATCTTAAAGAGTAACTTGCGGGTTGGCATACCCAATTAATTAATGTGTAAGGGAAATGATGTAACCCTAACCCAAAATACGTAGCAATCCAATTTTTTTATTATTAAAAAAAGACAAAAAACTTGGAATTACAGCAGGACTCATTGTTGTAATGCAACATGCAATTGTATGAAACTGTAATGCTCTCTAACTTGAAGGCATCGCCACTTGGGGTAGACAGGACGGTGGTAGCGCTGCAGTGAACGGCAATTTGGCAAGAGACACTAAGTGTGGTTTTATCTCAGATTTAGATTTATCTTCCAATTTCCCACTTGAATAAAATGAAAAACATGTACAGAATTTACATTTTTTGCTTTTTCTTTGCCCTTGCTGCCTGTAAAAAACAAACATTATCATAATTTTTTTTTTCAGACCATCTTCTCCATAAACCCAAAATTGTAAATTAATTCAAATAATTTAACCAGTGGCCTGGAGTGAGACAAGGCCAAATGAAATGCTGCTGCTGCTGCTCCTTAATAAGTAAGCAAATAAGTTGTGAGTTGAATAAAATGTTGAACTAATGTTGAACTAATTGGGGCAGTGGAGACCCTGACCCTAATCCCCAACTTTAACTCTCCCTACCCTCCTGACCTCCTAACCCTAAGCCCCTTACCCTAACCCTACCTGTCTCTAACCGCCTAACCCTAAGCCCCTAACCCTCCCTGACCTCCTAGCCCTAAGCCCCTAACCCTGACCCTAACTGTCTCTAACCACCTAACCCTAAGCCCCTAACCCTAACCCTAACTGTCTCTAACCGCCTAACCCTAAGCCCCTAACCCTAAGCTTAACCGTCTCTCACCGCCTAACCCTTAGCCCCTAACCATAACCCTAACTGTCTCTAACCGCCTAACCATAAGCCCCTAACCCTAAGCCCCTAACCCTAACCCTCTCTAACCTCCTAACCCTAAGCCCCTTACCCTGACCCTCTCCAACCTCCTAAACCTAAGCCCCTAACCCTAACCCTAAGCCCCTAACCCTTACCCTCCCTAACCTCCTAACCTTAAGCCCCTAACCCTAACCCTAAGCCCTTAATCCTAACTCTCCTTAACCTCCTAACCCTAAACCCTTAACCTTAAGACCCTAACCCTAACCCTTTCTAACCTCCTAACCCTAAACCCACAACCTCCAAACCCTAATCCCCTAACCCTTGTTTCTTTCTTTTATCAAAGAACAACGTCTTTTGGCTTGAGGCTAACGGCGCTCCATGTAAATCAAATAGAATTATATTCCAACAAACATCCTGTGACCAAAAAGTTTGGTTTGTCTCCAACTTTACTATTCAGCACCAAGCCTCAGGCTGTTCATTTGACAAGATGGATTCAGGACTCGCCTCCCTGGTTTCTCCCTATGGGGGAGGGAGTGAAGGGGTGAGGTAGGGTTCTATGAGTGACTCTATGATTCTATGAATACAGATTGGATTGCCCTAGGCAAAACAAGCTTAAGAAATAGATTAAAATTATCAAAGGGGAATCTATCTGACTGTGTTTACAAGCAGATTTTTCTCAATAATAAAATGTAAGTGAGCAAGTAAGTCAAGTTTATTTATATAGCACCTTTCACAAACACCAGTCACAAAGTGCTTTAGAATCAATTAAAATCAAAGATGAAAATACACAAGTAAATACAATCAAATAAATAAAATGGGCCAAAATGATCGAACTGATGACGAAAATATTCTGACCAATAATTAATTTGTTTTCATGTTAGTTCCGTACAGCTGCTCCTGTGCAACAACGGATAAGGAAATAACCACAATAATATAAGAGTTGTTAGAAATTGTAAGATATCTCTCTAAATTGCCCATAATTATAAAATAGTAATGTAGGATTGCTGTACAGATACCATAACATGTTACAATTAATACAATCACTACAATGACTTTTGTATAATAACATATTTAAACTGATAAGCTAATGTTTTATTGTCGTGATCATTTTCTTGTTTTACATTTGCCAGAATAGAATTGATGGACTCAGTGTAAACGGGTCCAGCCCAATAATAATAATAATAACAATATTATTATTATTATTATTATTATTATTATTATTATTATTATAATTATTATTATAATAATAATAAACATAGCTGCAGGCAGCAATACACAGTTTAGTCATGTTAGATAACAGGTTTCGGATGTTCTGAGGTTCCCGAATCTGCGCTCTGTGATAATATGCAGAGATGTTTGCAGCGAACCAAGGGACTCTCTCCTACCGCAGATTCTTTCTTTAATCACATTCCTTTTGCGGTGATGGGGGCTGCACCTGGCTTTGGTTGGAAGGAGTGTGAAATTGGGTTCAAATTGGCGTTTTAGGAAGAACCGGCGCTCAGACCGTGGGGGCCTCATCCCTGCTGCATGCTGCGGGGGAAGCACCGGCCCTCCTGCTGTACCATTGGCCGTTTGTGTCACATGTTTGAAGTGATGTATTTACGGGGATTAACAAAGGTAATCGAACTTACGTAATATTAGTGGTGACTTCTTTCCTTGAATTACATTTCGATAAGTTATGTTTCCATGAAATACAAAAAACGTTGGTTTTTCATGGTATTTCTGTGAGTAATTACCCTATCACGGCTATTTTTCCGACGGCTTGCTGGATCTCGAACGCATTACTTTCTTGCACAGTCGAACTCGACTCGACGTGAGCAAGTTTTTGTGGGTTAATGTTTTTTCGTATTTTTTCATGAACAAAGTAATGGGGACCAAAGAGATAAAATATCAAATATCGGACAGATTCACAGATATTGTTCGATGACTTAGGTTTTTCAGTAATTTCTGCTCCGCATGTGGATCGATTTGGATGAAATTTGGACCGTGAGATGTTTGTGACACACGAGAAGTGAACAGTGTTCATAACTTCTCCGGTTCATCTTTTTCAAATAGTTTTAGCCTGAAAAATTCAGAGAAATTCTCCCAAGCAATTACAATATGGTATCTAATAATATTATTATTATTATTATTATTATTATTATTATTATTATTATTATTATTATTAATAATAATAATAATAAAAAAAAATCCCCCGCAGCATGCATTATTATTGTTATTATTATTATTATTGTTGTTGTTATTATTATTATTATTATTATTATTGTTGTTATTATTATTATTATTGATTATTATTATTATTAATAACAATAATAATAATAATAATAATAATAATAATAATAGTATACAGTTATACAATATTAACAGCATGGACACGGCTAATAACATATGGGTAACATGAGTAACATATGAGTAACTTATTAGAGTGTTATTACAGAATATCGCAAAATCACAGATTAATTCTATTATTTTACTTAAATTCCCCCTCGAAGTCCCAGCATCCAGTGCAGCTGTGGATTGATCCCATCTGGCTTGGCTGCACATTGGCAGCATGCACGAGCCTTTGATGCTGCACGAGCATGTGATAAGGCCTGAGGAGGCTATGTCGCCTTATCGCTTCATTCTTCATCCTCGTTTGTGCCCCGATATTATTTATCACACTCGGTGGCATTGCCAATCTGTGACACGTTCACTGAGAGTGGATCTGACTGGAACTTATCTGCAGCCGTAATGCACTCCCAGATCCAGGTCCTCGATTGAATTACAGCCTGTAGGCTCATACTGCAGGTCCAAGACCCTCAAAGAACATCCAGGACTATCCAAGACTATGCACTCCCAGAGTGGAGGTTAGCCTGTTGTTTTGAGTCTTTATTTTATTTTAGAGCACTTCAGTGGTTGCATGCACTGGCATAGCACACACAGGGGGCCCAGGGACCCTATGGGCTAATGACAATTTTTTTTTTCAATTATTATTTCCTCATGAGCCCCTGGAGCTCTTTGAAGTTGGATGGGGCCCCCTGCTTCATTTGAGGCCTGGAAAAACAAGTCAGTTGAAGATCCACACCTCTGGAATTTAAACAGTAGCCACATGCTGCAGCAGCTATACTTCCCTGACTGACTTTTGGAAGGCGTCCAACCTGCAAATCTTGTAAGGGGGCCCAGCAAAGTTGGTATGCCACTGGCCCTGGAGCTAAATAAGCAAATGAACTCAGCTCATCCGTGTATCGTTTCAACACTGGTTGCATGGTGCATTTCCCAGAACGTTCCTCTTGCCATGTTGATGAGGTTGTTGGTTGTCACTTACACCCAGAGAATGGTGGTCACGACACTATCTGTTATCTGCCTTTTTGTGGTGTTGAGATATTCGTATCTCTTTCTATTCCTTCCTATGTTTTGTCATGCCCAGAAATGCACAAATTTGGTGTAACGAAAGGAGAAAGAGGTTTTGGACTTCCATGGGCGTAGATCTAGGCAGAAAGACAGGTTTTCCGTTGCCGTTTGGATGGAAGAGAAAGGACAAAGTGGGTGTGATCTGGTTTTGCTGATAGACTGCCTCTTGCTTCCTCCTGCACTGTAATGATGCAAACGAGAAAGCATTGCAGACAGAAAGGACCGTCTTCTGGGGAAGGATGTTGCTGCTGTGCGCGACACTTTTACACTTAAATGAGAGTAAGGAATGCGGCTTGACTGTCTTTTAGCTATTTTATGGTGATATACTGTATACACACTGTATATACTGTATAATATATAAGCTCTGTTGCGGTTTCTACTAACTTCCCTCTCTTTTTGTGTTGACAGGTTTATTCTCAGTAATCCCCAAGCCACTCTGACTTAAACGACTTATATTTAGCTATATGCTGCAGATCCAGATTCTCTGCCAACTACCACTCTGAACGACATTGCATGTTTCGCATTTTTGACCTAGAACGGTTTGCACCACTGCCATGTGAGCTTTCGCACATCGACCGGAGCGGTGACTAATGCAAGAAGACCGGTGCCTTGATTCCTGAATATAAGAAGACCAGAGGCAGGTGGTTGTCACCATTGGGTTTTTCATCAGATGTGATATAAACTCTAAAATACTCCCCAAGGCCATTTTTAACGAACAATATATCACTAAAGGATTACAATGGTTCCCACCGGTGAAAATTTCAGTGTGCCCACCACCGCCGAGAGCTGCACGAACTGCACCTCCTCCCCCTTCGACGAGGTGGATGTGACCAAAGCCGTGGTTCTGGGTCTGGTGCTGGTGGTGTTTGTCATCTTTGGGGTCATGGGCAACATCCTGGTCATCTTGTCCGTTGTGTGCCACCGCAACCTGCGCTCCGTCACACACTTCTTCATTGCCAACCTGGCCGCCGCAGACCTGCTCCTTAGCTCCGCCGTGATGCCCTTCTCTGCCACCTTGGAAGCACTGGGGAAATGGGTGTTTGGTCGCACCTTTTGCAACGTCTGGGCAGCGCTGGACGTCCTGTGCTGCACAGCGTCCATTATGAGCCTTTGTGTCATCTCCGTCGACCGCTGCCTGGCTGTCACCTATCCTCTGCGCTACCCTGCGATGGCCACGGAGCGACGCGGGCTGGCCGCCGTGGTACTGCTCTGGGTGCTCTCAGCGGTCATATCGGTATGTCCTCTTTTCGGCTGGAAGGATCCAGAACCCGAGGACCAGTGGGTGTGCCTCATCACTGAGGAGCCGGGCTACGCCTTGTTCTCGGCGTTGGTATCTTTCTACGTCCCGCTGGCCATCATCCTGGCCATGTACTGCCGCGTGTATGTGGTGGCAAAGAAGAAATCCCATGGCCTGAAGAAGGGCGGGAAGAAGGAAGGTTCTGACGCCGGGGGGGTGATGCTGAGGATCCACCGTGGGAAAGCGGCAGAGAAAGAGGAGGAGGAGGCGCAGGAGGAGTTAATGAAGGGCAAACGCCCATTTTCACTCATGAAGTTCCTCAAGTTTTCCAGGGAGAAGAAGGCGGCCAAGACACTGGGCATCGTTGTCGGGTGCTTTGTGGCTTGCTGGCTCCCTTTCTTCCTTGTTCTACCCATCGGTAGGTGCCTGATAATAAGCTGCTTAATCGCCTAGAATGTTGTGTCAGCATGAGTTTTATTTGTCAATGCATAACATCCAAGTGTCATTTTGGCACTGAAATGTTTATGTTCAATGCTGTTAAAAAGCTAGGCTCAATCAGTTGTGAGGGTAGAGTAAACAAAATATCCATCATCTAAAAAATCTTTATAAATCATCTTTTAAAAAATCTCTGAAAAAAGGTTCAATGCACTAGTGTTGCAATTCTTAAAATAAATAACTTTCTCCTTTGTCTTTGAAAGTCAGTGTTTTTGAATGAATCAACCTCTCCATTGACGGCTTGTTTGTTTAAGTGAAACACTGTCTTCAAGGTGTAAACTACTCTTCCGGCGTACTGCAGAAAAACAACAGAAATCAATAAGTTAAGGTCAACTTGCTGACATACTCATTGTAGGCAGCTTGAAATGAGTCCATTAGAGAAAAACCCAAATCAATAATATCACCAAATAAGCTTTTAAACCATTCTGCGTTCAAGCACAGCAATTACCTTAGGAAGTTGCAGCAATAACTAAACTGCTTCACATCAACTGACTACATCAGTATATCACAATTATGACAAAAGTAATGCTGAAAGACATACTTATGCAGACTGTAATACAGTCCAGTTGATAGTGGGGGAAAGAGAGAGGCTACGGCAAAGGAAAATAATGAAAAGTTTTAATCCAGGTCCATAATTAATTAGCAATAATGTTGATGTTCAATTTAAGCGCAGCGTGCATGGTGTAGAGGTCCCATTAAAATTATTTTGTCATTCTGTGCCACAACATGCAACTGTGATGCATTAGTTATTCATAGACCAGAATAATTCATACAGTGTTTTATATGCCATTACCTTCATTTCATAAGGGACATCAAGAAATTCAATTACCCGCAACAAATAGATCAAAAAAACATCGCAGTGCAGAGCAAACTTTGTGCTTCTGCTTTTGAGATGAAATGAAATCCGCCTCCTGAAGGCCGTTGCAGAGAGCAAGCAGGAGCCCTGGTCGGGGCTAATGGTAATACTAGCAGGCGTTCACCATTCAGCCCTCAGCCTCCTCAAGGCTAGCCATCCCCAATCTCCACCGGTGAACCGTTTATGTATTTCAATCAAAACGGGCCTTCGTGGCTGGGAGCACAATACTCTGTCAACCTCTGAAGCAAAGCGGGGGATTATGGCGGTTTCAGTGACTCACTGAAAACTTTTTTCCTAGGTTGGGACAGTTCTCCCCAAATGAGAAGCTCTGATGAATGGCAAGCTTTGTGCTGCAGCCAGTTGAGCTTAAAAAGAATCATTTGCTGGCTCCTGGAACGATCTGAGGCAATCCGACTTCCAAAGTGTTTTCCTGAGATTCCACATTAAATTAATCTAATAAACTGCCATCAATTGAAGACAGAATCTAGGTCTGAAAAGCCTTTGTCTGGCTTCACTTACCATTATGAGTGTCATACGCTCCTCATCCGATTGCTTTCTGTTAAGAGTTATAAAGTGGTCATTTTTGCTGTTGTTTTTTTTTGCTCAATCCTACAACCTGTGTGTAAAAATAAGTGCGTGTCAGTATATCCTACCCATGTGAGTTGTGTTTCTGTCTTATCCAATTACATTGTTTTCTCCTCTCCAGGCTCTTTTTTCCCGTCCTGCAAACCGTCTGACACCGTGTTTAAGGTCACCTTCTGGCTGGGCTACTTCAACAGCTGCATCAACCCCATCATCTACCCGTGCTTCAGCCAGGAGTTCAAGAAGGCCTTCCAGAATGTGCTCTGCTGCCGCTGCTTTAGACGCCCAGGCTCCATTTCCAGGGGACAGCGGGCCGGCAGCACCCACTCAGGCCACGGTCACATGGTGCGGGTCCCCAACATGTGCCGCTGCTGCCCCTCCTCCTCCGGCAAGTGGGGCTGCTGCAGGACCCTCTCGGATTCCTCGTCCTCGGTGGGCACCCCGGAAAAAAAACATAGCGCCCGGGTGCGGAGCAAAAGCATGCTGAAGGCCTGGTGCTTCACGGGGAGGGAGACTAAGCCGCCGCAGGTACCTGCCCGCCAAGGATCGGCCAAGATCCTCCAGTCCTCGCTCGGAGTAACTGGAGAGCCTGTGTGAGCGCCGCAAACCAAGCTTTTTTTTTAGTTTACGTTTTTAAATCTATGAGCAGTGTAATTAGTTATTTATTCTTTTACTAGTGCGACTGGGGAAAGCGTGGGAAACTGTCAAACGTGTTGTAACTCCTCCAGAGGGAAATGAAGCTGCGGTTGGTGTAATTGATGGATTGATCTTGCTCCATGCTTGAAGTTGACGAAGCTTGACGCAAGAATTCACATGAGGACTGCAGTCTGCTGGTTTTACTACTTTCTGAAGGACATGTCTAAGATAATTGATGTAATGCAATTTAATGTCATGTAATGAAATATTTTTTTACATGACATTACATTACATTACATTAAGGTTATATTGTGTTATATTACATAATATTTTGGTACTCTGTTACACTACATTGATCGCATTGTGTTACGTAGTATAATGCCACATTATGTGACATTACATTACATAACATTGTTGCATTGTGTTACATTACATGATATTTTGTTACATTATGCTACTTAACAATGTTGCATTGAGTGACATTGTATAATGTTACATTATGTTGGGTTACATTGCATTATGCTACACTACATTTTTCTTGCAAAGAGCAAATTTGTCTGCAGGTGTCGAATTGGCCGCACATCAGTCATTGTCAGCACAGATTTTAATGAGGAGATGTAAGATTAGCAGAGCTAGAGCTTCTAAAGACTCTCTGAAAACCTCTATAATCCCTATAGCGTGAAGCAGCAGGCTGTGATAATGGCCATGAACTAAGAATTAATGGAGGGGAAATTGCAAGGGTATAGGAAAAGAGTGCTCAGTGACAAAGCGTACAAAAAAAAACATGTACTATATTAGAAAAAAATGATATCCAGAGATTACAGAGGTGCTATTGTAAAGGCTTGTGTGAGCAGGAATCTGCCTTACAATAACCACATCTAGTAACAGGATGTCCTTCAGGGCAAAGAGGCTTTTTATTTCTTAAGGTAAAACAGGAAAGAAAACACAGCACTTATTTATAATAAAGAGAAACGCTGTAAATATGTTGCATAACTCTGTTGATATCGTTAAAAGTATCTTGAGAAACATGAATTTTCAAGACTCTTATTTTTTCTGTGTAAATGTTGTGAATGTGTGTTGTTGTATATTAGACATTGGACGTGCATGGTTGATGTTTCCTGTTCCAGTTATGAATACAATGCTCCTTTTTTTTTTACCTGTTGCTTACTCTTCAAATGGTATTGTCTTCTCCAGCTTGAAAACATTTTTCTGTGCATACCAAGTATGATGTCACAATAGCTGATGTTTCTATCGTTTCCAGAACTGTTCTCTATAACAAATAACATTTGGTTATGGTGTAGTCAATAAAAGCCAGAGCACAAATCTGTAATTACAGGACATTTACAGTACGTTGTTCTGAATGTTATTCTGAGTGTGTTGTGTGTTGTTTTTCTATATTTCTTCCTTACCTAAGCCAATATGTAACCATTGAAGTGAATATTGTCTCTGAATGAACCACTGTAAATTCATACTCAGGTTAAACATTATAGTAGCTATTAAACCTTTGCATCAGTTTGAATCATAATCAAATCTTCTCCTGTATGAATCATGAATTGTGTTTTCAATATAATAATACATGGAACATTGCATAGCAACACAGTGTGTATCTATAAAGGGGATGCAAAGATTAACGGAAACTCCAACAATATATTAATTTCAACAGGCTAAGAAGGCATAGGGCCACCCTTTTTCCACTTCTGAACTGTGTCTAGAGGCATATTACAGCATTCTTCAACAATTAAAACCTCAAGTTCTTTAAAAGAAGGAGGTGGAACACTTTTGATCTCTTTGCTCCAGAACTTCCCGTGAAGGTTCAGTGTTCAGGTGTTTTGGGGAGTCCATCTGGTCTTTTAAATAGTCATAACCTTGACCATGGCCTTATTTTGACCATGTCTTTTCCTGGATTGTGTCTTTAACTTGACCATGTCTTTACCTTGACCATGGCCTTATCTTGACCATGGCCCTACCTTGACCAGGTCCTTACCTTGACCATGTGCTTAAATTGACCATGGCCTTACCCTGACCGTGTCTTTTTCTTGACTGTGTTTTACCTTGACTGTGTCCTTACCTTGCCATATCTTTACCTTGACCATGTCCTTAATTTGACCTTACCTTGACAATGTGCTTACCTTGTCCATGTCTTTACCTTGACCATGTGCTTACCTTGACCATGTGCTTACCTTGACCATGGTCTTTACCTGGATTGTGTGCTTACCTTGACCATGTCTTTACCTTGACCATGGCCTTACCTTGACCATGGCCTTACCTTGGCCATGTCTTTGCCTTGACCATGGCCTTACCCTGACCATGGCCTTACCTTGACCAGGTCCTTACCTTGACCATCGCCTTACCTTGACCGTGTCTTTATCTTGACTGTATTTTACCTTGACTGTCCTTACCATGACCATGTCTTTACCTTGACCATGTCCTTACCTTGACCATGTGCTTACCTTGACCATGGCCTTACCCTGACCATGTCTTTACCTTGACTGTGTCCTTACCTTGACCATGTCTTTACCTTGACCATGTCCTTACCTCGACCATGTGCTAACCGTGACCATGCAGAGCAATTCATGGTCCAAATGGACCCTCACAAGATTACTGTCCATACCCAGGGATGGATTTCTGAACCGACCTGCTGGGGCCCAGGACCAGAACCAGGGGCCCTATGGTCAAGGTCGCCCTGAAGAAAATTGTAAATTGAGACAAAATGAGACAAGAACTTGCAGTGGCAAAATGTCCCATCTTCAAAATGAAAATGTGGGAAGTATTTGGAGCAAAGCGTGCAAAATGTGAACCCAAATGGATGGCTCAGGAGTTGGGGTTTTGTGTTGAGACTGGAACTGAAACTCTTGAGGCTGCATTTTTGTTGCATTTATCAAATATCAAGTGTCTGTACAGTTTATCCTTCGGCTCAGCTTGTGACCACGGAGCCTCTTTGCTGATGCCGTTTCTCCATGGTTGTATAATAATTATGTTGTTTTTTTGTGACCGATGCCCCTGCAGGTTGACCAATAACCCTTTGGCCTCTTTGGAAACCATGTTAATCGGCTTGTGTAGCTTTAAACACAACTCTCAGAGCAAAGGGATAATCGTCAGAGCTCTTTTATGAAAGACACCTAAAGCATATACGTATTACTCACCACAACAGCTGCATTTGTAATTGTGATTTAGTTACAAAGTAAAAATGCTCTTTCAGGTGGTGTTTCTGTTACATCTATACAGTATATATACACAAACACACAGTATGTGCACATGGCAAGGAATACTGTCAAAATGTGTGTGTGTAATGGAAAATAAAGTGCGGTGTGATACTTTGCCTTGGGATGTATTTTCACATAAGCTTCTGTTGTCATCGTCGAAATGTTTTCATGCTTCGGTGAACTTTGTCGTAATGCAGCAATTCATTGAAAAGCAGCATGAAAACATATTTCTATACCACAAGCACAGAGCCAGGACCATAATGCTGAGCGTGTGTGCGTGTAGAGTATGTTATTTTACCTTTGCTTCTCCCCATCATCATTAGTTATGCAGAGGAGTATATCATATCTCTATTTAAGAGGGTGTTCACAGGGTGAATATGCGTAGGATAAACATGTTTAAATGTTACTGAAACAAGTGTGAAAAAAAAGTGTGAAGTGCAACTGTGTCTTTTATATCCACAGTTGCACAGTTTCAGTTTTTCAAAAGAGCGGTACAGGCTCCAAAACACACCCCCCAAATAAAAACACAAGGGTAGAACTAAGAAACCTTGGGAAGGGATAAAGAAAAAGAAGGATCTTCCTTCCATAATATAAATAAAAATGACAATAATAATAACAAAATTAAAGCAAGAACAAATAAGAGAAGATCAGAAAATAAGAATATATATAAGAAACAAAGGGAATAGATTATAATAACTGTGGAAACAATAATAGTAACAATGGGAATCAATACTAGTAACAATGGGAACAGATACTAGTTACAATGGGGGAAAAAAAATCGAGTAACAACAGTAATAGATACTGGTAACAATGGGAATAGATACAAGTAACAATAGGAAAAATACTAGTAACAACAGAAATAGATACTAGAAACAATGGGAATAGATACTAGTAACAATAGTAATAGATATTAGTAACAATGGGAATAGATATTAGTTACAATGGAAATAGATACTAGAAACACTGGAATAGATACTAGTAACAATGGAATAGATACTAGCGACAATGGAAATAGATACTAGTAACAATGGAATAGATACCAGTAGTAATGTAATAGATACGAGTAATAATGGAATATATACCAGTAATAATGGGAATAGATACTAGTAACAATGGAATAGATACTAGGAACAATGGAAATAGATACTGGTGTCAACAGAATAGATACTAACAAATTGGAATACATACTAGTAACAATGGGAATAGATACTAACAAATGGGAATATATGCTAGTAACAATGGGAATAGATACAACAATGGGAATATATACTATACTATAATATATAATATATACTCAAACCATTCCTGAAGAGGTAAACTTGGTCTGCAACAATGTTTAGGTAGGTGGTACGTGTCAAGGTAACATCCACATGAATGCCAGGACCCAAGGATTCCCAGCAGAACATTTCCTGGAGCATCACTCTGCCTTCACCGGCTTGCCTTCTTCCCATAGTGCATCCTGGTGCAATCTCTTCCCCAGGTAAACAACACACATGCACCCGGCCATCCACATGATGGAAAAGGTCCATGGTCCAGTTCTGATGCTCTGTGCCCATTGTAGGCGCTATCATGGTGGGCAGGGGTCAGCATGGGCACTTAGTCTGCGGCGAGTCTGCGGCTACTCAACCCAATGCAAGCTGCGATGCGCTGTGTGTTCTGACTCCTTTCTATCATAGCCAGCTATGGCAGTTCCGCCTGCCATTCACCACCCGAGTGGCGTTTTCAGGGCCCTCTGACACAGAGACACAAGCAGAGAACACACCAGTTTATTTTAGAGAGATGTAACAAGCAAGGAGCAGATGGACCCATGTCATCACAGAGGCTCTCCTGTGTGTGTGTGTGTGTGAGGATGGGTGATTAACCTGTTCCTCTTTGATTGCTCTGACGAGCAACGGGAGTACAGCCACCCTGATCCTGGGCCCAATTAACTATACCCAAGACATGATTCATCAGACCAGGCAACCTTTGTCCATTGCTCCATGGTCCAGTTGTGATGCTCACGTGCCCATTTTAGGAGTTTTCGGCAGTGGTCTGAGGTCAGCAAGGGCACTCTGACCGGTCTACAGTTACGCAGCCCATACACCACAACCTATGATGCACTGTGTGTTCTGACACCCTTCTATCATAGCAGCATTAAGTTTTCCAGCAATTTGTGCTACTAGACCCAAGACAGGTGTGGCTGCTTAAACCGCACCATCCCCACACCACATCAGCATGAACTTTTTCAGCAATTTGTGCTACAGTAGCTCAACTGTGGGATCGGACCATACGGTCTAGACTTCACTCCCAGGGCACCCATCACCCTGTCGCCGGTTCACCAGTTGTCCTTCCTTGGACAACATTTGGTGGGTACTAACCACTGCATAACGAGAACACTCCACAAGACCTGTCGTTTCGCAGATGCTCTGACCCCAATTTGGTCCTTGTCAAAGTGGCTCAGATCCTTACGCTTGCCCATTTTTCCTGCTTCCAACACATCAACTTCAAGAACTGACTGTTCACTTGTTGCCTAATAGTGTATCCCACCCCTTGACAGGTGCCACTGGAACGAGATGAGCAATGTTATTCACTTCACCTGTCAGTGGTTTTAATGTTGTGGCTGAAGTACGCATACATACTGTATATGTACTTTTTTATTTGTATTATTTTAATTTATTAATATTTTTTATTTTTTATGTTTTGCTATTTTTATTCATTATTTTTTTGTAATTATTTGTGTGTGTATATATATATATATATTTGTTTTTCTAATTCATTTTCATATTTTTTGTAATTATTGCTTTGTTTCTTCTTATATTATGCATACTTTTTAACTTTGTTATTATTATTGGTTGTCATGCAGCAAAAGTGGGAGAGGAAAACAAATCAATAACATTACAAAACTACACTGTCGCAGAAAAGATGTTGTGTTATGTTATGTGTTTTCTCCCCGAGTGTTTTTTCCCCAATAGATAATAATCCCTGGTTCACACAGCATTGTGGGAAGAGCAGAGTGTCCCACTGTTTGGTTAGTGGGATGGTAACCAACGTGCAGGTAATAAAGCGTGTAAGCGGCTCAGAGCGGGTCGGGCCTGTTCCCCTCCGTTGATTCTTTGAGTCACTGGTGGAAGCGTGAGCAAGTGCAATTAACATACTCTGGGTAAATAAATGTTGAATTTGTTCTCCATAAAGTCAAGTAATTGTCTGTTAGCTTCCAGGAACAGAATTATCGTATATACATATATCATCATATTATATAATATATGAAGGTTCTTAGCACGACATAGGAAACTGTAAAAAAGAAGAAAAAAATAAACCTGTAAAAGGAAGCAAGTCACATGGGAAAACGCGGAGGCGTTATGTCACCGAGCCCCAAATAAACTTAGATTTAGTCACGTAATAGTAGTAGTAATAGTACAGGCTCAATTTAAATATAATCTAAAAATAATCATATTGTTATGTTATGTTGTAATTGTATGCTACATTGGGAGAAGGATGCTGAGGATGGAGCTGGCAGGCAAGAGGAAAAGAGGAAGGCCAAAGAGAAGGTTTATGGATGTGGTGAGGGAGGACGTGCAGGCGCTCGGTGTCAGGGAGGAAGATGCGCAGAACAGAAGGTGTTGGAGGCAGATGAGGCGCTGTGGTGACCCCCAACGGGAGCAGCCCGAAGAGGAAGAAGAAGACAATCAAACTATAGGCTTCAATGAAATTAAAATGTTGAATTGAAATAGGTGCCTGTTTCTAAAATGCTTCTAGATAGATACTTTAGATAGATAGATAGTGTCGTGGAGAAAACCCCACTCTTAGGTTCTTCAAACAAATAGGCAGCACTTGAGGTAAGTTGGATACACAGATAAGACTCTTTATTAAGAAATAACCAGTCTGAGTGAGGTCTGCTGAGTACACTGAAAAACTCTTTGGTTTCCAACGTTATATATTTTTCTCAAAGCATTGACTCCTCCTTGTCTCCTATTTTACTGAGCTTAAACACCATATGGAGATAATTACTTAGTACCCCTCTCTTCCTTGGACAGAGGTCACGGGTCACTCAAAGAAAGCCCCCATCCTCTGGCTTTACAGAGGCCTCTCTGTCAAGACATGCACTCACTCTTATTTAAATTGTCTGAAGACATTGTTCATATTCAAGTTCAAGTTCAAGTTCAAGTTCAAGAGATTATGTCTGAATAAGTATAATATCTTACTCATATTATATCTAAACATGTTATATCTTGTCTTCATACAAACATATATTTCATGAGGTTGATTTGATTCCCCAAACCTCTACATTCCTTGTCTATAGGTGATTGATGGCATGAGCAGCATTCCTGCCATTCCACATCTGCTTCTAATTGTGGCAGTCTCAACACAGAGACATGTTACTTATGTTACATGTTACTTATTCATTGATTCCCTTAAAAATAAGCTTAAAATTATACTACATATAAATAGATAGATAGATAGATAGATAGATAGATAGATAGACCATCAGTACCTGGGGGTCCTTACCATCAGTAAGGACCCCCACCAAAAACATGCACAACATCATGGTCTGACCAGCGATGGACACTTGGTACCAGGTCCCCGGGCGTCGACGAATGTTGCCCACTGCTCCTGGCTGCCCCCGCAAAGGAAGGACAAGCCAGGATGGATCAAATGCAGAGGCCTCATTTCACCGGCCACCATCCAAAGCCTGTGTGTGTGTGTGTGTGTGTGTGTGTGTGTGTGTGTGTGTGTGTGTGTGTGTGTGTGTGTGTGTGTGTGTGTGTGTGTGTGTGTGTGTGTGTGTTGTAGTGTGGTGTGTTGTGTGAAATTAAAGATTATTTTTCTTCTTCTAGATAGATAGATAGATAGCTGACATCCGGGGGTCCTGCGCAGAGTGCACTCGCCTACATGGGTGGGCCCTTGGAGCTGGCGGACGGGTGGGGCATCTGGCCAGTTGCAGTATGGCGGGCCTCCCCTCTACGCAGGACGTTGGTGGGCACGCTGGCCATGCCGGCTTGCCTGCGGGGCGAGCTCTACGGGGAGTCTGCCGCGGCCCGGGTTCTGCACCTGAGGGTGGGTCTTATGCCTGCATGTGGGGGTGGGATGTATGTGAGCACTTTGGGGGAGCAGGGTCCCCAGCGGGCCCCGGCTTATATGGGGGTTCCGGGGGGTCTATTGTGGCCGCAGGGCGGGGTGCTCGGGGCGTTCCTGCAGTCGTGAGGTGTCTCTACGGTTGTGGGCCATAGAGACACTAGACAGGCTAGACACGCTTTTCCACTGCTTGGAGGCGCTACGATATAATACCAACCTCATAGACTAGAACCAATTGGGACAAAACTCGTGCACTCACCGGTGAACACACTCACACACACACACACACACACACACTTCACTGCATATATGTATGACCGTATGTATATGTATGTGACAAATTATCTCTTGAACTTGAACCTGAACTTGAACTTGAACACACACACCTGCACCAGCACCTGCTTTGAACACTCCCCCGAACATCCTCCTGGTTGCATCACTCTCCTTTCCTCCCTCATTTTTTGCCATAACTATGACAGGAAGAGGCCACGTTCCCAATTACGATTGCAGTTTTCCTGGACTTAGTTAACTCTGTTTTGTTGATACATGTTTATCACGGTGATGAGAAGGCCTACCGCGAGGAGGTGACTGACCTTTCACTCTGGTGCCAGGTCAACAGCCTACACCTGAACGTCAGCAAAACAAAGGAGCTGATTGTGGACTTTAGGCGAGGATCACAATCGAGGACGCACGCGCCCTGGGTGATTAATGGGACTTCTGTCGACAGGGTGAGCAGCTTCAAGTACCTGGGAGTCCACATCACAGAGGATTTAACATGTACTTTACAAACAGACACTCTCGTGAGAAAGGCGAGGCAGCATCTTTACCACCTCAGGCAGCTGAGGAAATTCCGGGTCTCGGTGAGGACCCTCAAGTCCTTCTACTGTGGAACGGTGGAGAGCATCCTGACAGGCAACACCACTGCCTGCTTTGGGAATTGTACTGCTCAGGACAGGCGGGCCCTGTAGAGGGTGGTGCATTCAGCCCAACGTACCACTGGAACTACACTCCCCTTCCTGCAGGACTTATACACCAGGAGGTGTAGTAGCAGAGCCCGCAGGATCATGAAGGATCCTCACCACCCCAACAACAGACTGTTTCAGCTGCTGCGCTCGGGCAAGAGCCTCCACAGTCACACAGCGAGAGCAGAGAGACTGAGACTGAGTTTTTTCCTGCAAGTCATAAGAACTGTCAACGCTGACCTCACCAGGGGTCCTCACTGAGCCACACACACAGGCTCCACTACCTCACTGTACTATATGTAGCATACTGTACCGCATACTGTGTCACTGTTCTGGGTTGCTCGGTGTTACCGTATTGCTGCGCCGTACTGTTGTATACTGTGCTGTATATCTCACAAACACTACCTCACTTATTTTACATGACACCTTAATGCACATATCTGTATATACATAAATATCCCATAAACATAAGCATATTCCCTTTATCTATTCTGTACCCCCACCCTGCATTAGCCTTGAGTTCATATTTTATTTTATTTTATTTTATTCCAAATATTTAATTTTATTCTATAGTATTCAACTTACTGCATTATGTTTTAGGAATCAGTTAGTTGGTCAAGTAGAAATTCTTAGGTAGCTACTGTGTTCAGTCTAGGACATATTGTGTGTAATCACCGGGTGCGTTGCACAGGTCAACATGGCACCCTCCTGTGTGAACATACCCCATAATTTGCCTTTCAGACAGACCTTAAACATTGAGCCACATGCCCCACAGCAGCAAAACCACACGCTCCTTTCAAATGCAAATAATGGAATAACTGGTTAAAATAGCTACAGGGTGTTATAATAATCAATTAACATTGCATGTGAAATGCAGTACTCTGAATACACCAAATATGAAAGACTAATGCGATCTGGAAGCGGGGGAACGCGATCGTCTTCTTTGACGCTTTTAAACTACCCGCTGAAATTCCCAGTAAAGAAGAAATATACTGTAGATTCAAGATTCAAGATTTTTATTTGTCACATACATATACATACTTTCATACATATATGCAGTGAAATGTAATAAATACAAAATATTTATATATGTATATATACAAAAAGATGTGGATTAACCTTGGAAAGGCATGACCTGAAAGTTAAAATACATGAATAAAAACATGCAGCTTCTCACGATGCTTACATGTGGCCCACTGGGGCAAAGATTTAAAAAAACGTGAAATCTCCCTTTGAAAAGTTTGTCTTCCAGGTTTTTCCGGGTTTTATCGACTCTTCTGCACGTCTGCAGATCAGAACTTTGGATTTGGCTAAATCACAAAAAATTTAGATTAAGCGGATTGACTGCATTAAAGTACAGTGAGAATTTAGGGATATAAGTTTTGGTATAATGTTATAGATGGTTAAATTTAGGTATAATGTTATAGATGGTTAAGTTTAAGTTTAATGTTATAGATGGTTAAGTTTAGGTATAATGTTATAGATGGTTAAGTTTAGGTATAATGTTATAGATGATTATGTTTAGGTATAAGGTTATAGATGGTTAAGTTTAAGTATAATGTTACAGATGGTTAAGTTTAGGTATAATGTTATAGATGGTTAAGTTTAAGTATAATGTTATAGATGGTTACGTTCAGGTATAATGTTATAGATGGTTACGTTTAGGTTTAATGTTATAGATGGTTAAGTTTAGGTATAATGTTATAGATGGTTACGTTCAGGTATAATGTTATAGATGGTTATGTTTAGGTATAATGTTATAGATGGTTAAGTTTAAGTATAATGTTATAGATGGTTACGTTCAGGTATAATGTTATAGATGGTTATGTTTAGGTTTAATGTTATAGATGGTTAAGTTTAGGTATAATGTTATAGATGGTTAAGTTTAGGTATAATGTTATAGATGGTTAAGTTTAAGTATAATGTTACAGATGGTTAAGTTTAGGTATAATGTTATAGATGGTTAAGTTTAGGTATAATGTTATAGATGGTTAAGTTTAAGTATAATGTTATAGATGGTTAAGTTTAGGTATAATGTTATAGATGGTAACGTTTAAGTATAATGTTATAGATGGTTAAGTTTAAGTTTAATGTTATAGATGGTTAAGTTTAGGTTTAATGTTATAGATGGTTACGTTCAGGTATAATGTTATAGATGGTTACGTTTAGGTTTAATGTTATAGATGGTTAAGTTTAAGTATAATGTTATAGATGGTTACGTTTAGGTATAATGTTATAGATGGTTAAGTTTAGGTATAATGTTATAGATGGTAACGTTTAAGTATAATGTTATAGATGGTTAAGTTTAAGTTTAATGTTATAGATGGTTAAGTTTAGGTTTAATGTTATAGATGGTTAAGTTTAAGTATAATGTTATAGATGGTTATGTTTAGGTTTAATGTTATAGATGGTGAAGTTTAGGTATAATGTTATAGATGGTTACGTTTAGGTATAATGTTATAGATGGTTAAGTTTAGGTTTAATGTTATAGATGGTTACGTTTAGGTATAATGTTATAGATGGTTAAGTTTAGGTATAATGTTATAGATGGTTACATTTAGGTATAATGTTATAGATGGTTAAGTTATGTATAATGTTATAGATGGTTAAGTTTAGGTATAATGTTATAGATGGTTATGTTTAGGTTTAATGTTATAGATGTTTAAGTTTAAGTTTAATGTTATAGATGGTTACGTTTAGGTATAATGTTATAGATGGTTAAGTTTAGGTATAATGTTATAGATGGTTAAGTTTAGGTATAATGTTATAGATGGTTACGTTTAGGTATAATGTTATAGATGGTTACGTTTAGGTATAATGTTATAGATGGTTACGTTTAGGTATAATGTTATAGATGGTTAAGTTTAGGTATAATGTTATAGATGGTTACATTTAGGTATAATGTTATAGATGGTTAAGTTATGTATAATGTTATAGATGGTTACGTTTAGGTTTAATGTTATAGATGGTTACGTTTAGGTATAATGTTATAGATGGTTACGTTTAGGTATAATGTTATAGATGGTTAAGTTTAGGTATAATGTTATAGATGGTTAAGTTTAGGTATAATGTTATAGATGGTTAAGTTTAGGTATAATGTTATAGATGGTTACGTTTAGTTATAATGTTATAGATGGTTAGGTTTAGGTATAATGTTATAGATGGTTACGTTTAGGTATAATGTTATAGATGGTTACGTTTAGGTATAATGTTATAGATTGTTTAGTGTTAGAGTTCGGGTTACGGTGTCATCCATGTCCAACAGGACATTCTTCGGACTATCTGGGTTTCGGAACAATGCCATGGCTCCCACTGACTCCGTTACTTACTACTGAGAAACTTACCACCAGCGATGTGGACTGGAGTCATTGTGACTTGGACTCGAGTCGACTGGCGTCACTGTTTTAATGACCTGCAACTTGACTTGACAGAAATGATTTGAGACTTGAGACTTCACTGAAACTTTGAACTAAAAACGCGACCGCCAAACAGAAAGGCATTGTGTTTGAGCTCGGTCCCCTCCCCTCGTGTTGTCGCAGCTTGCTAGCAGAGCAAACACAAGTTGGAAGTTGTAAACAAAAGACAGTGTTTTGGTTTTTTTTCGCTTCCGCGTTAAGCTCCGTGTGCCCTGTTTGGTCCGAGGGTCCCACGCTCACTCCATGTTTGTTTACATTCGCTCCCATGTGCAGACAGTGTAAAGCACGGTGACTCCAAATTAAGAATAACATCGCCGTAAAGCAGTTCCGCCGTTGATTTGTGACAAAGTGATAGAAACGGTATAAAAGCCTCTACCCATATTTATTTGACTTTTTTGACCACATCGGGATCGGCAATTATGCAGCCGATGTGTCCCGACTTTTAAATATATATATATATATATATATGTAATAAACAAAAAAAGATTATTTATCCTGTACTTTGTCTGCTTTGCACTACTTTTAAGTTACTCACCAAAATAAGCGCAGAAGTCCGACTAGGCATTTTAAATCAATGCATGTTTGTTTACAGGTCAGTGGTCAGACAGGAAACGGCTCGACAAGCAGGAAGTGATGCTGAAACTTGGACGTGTTTGTTCACTGGAACTCAGAAAAGACATTTTACTAAAAATTGTATTTAATGTCATCTTTAAAAAAATGTATTTATCAAAAAGTTCTTTGTGTGTTTTTTTTATTTATTTATTTGTTTGGTTATAAGTGAAATGTTCTCAAATATAGAAACTTTAATAAAATATATACGTTTTTCAAATTTATTTAAAACTTTTGTACTTTTGGACAAAATATCGGTCAATACATCGGCAATCGGTGGACTGGGACTCTCCAAATTCGGGATCGGCATCGGACCCAAAAATCCGGCATCGGCCTTGCTCTAAAAATATATATAGACGATGCATTTTCTTTTACGTCTTACGATATATATCGTCATATCACCCAGCCCTAATATTTAATATAAAATATAAAAATGTTCAACATTGTCAAATTTCACATTATAAGGGTCAGCGTGACGTTCCTGGCATGCGAGCACATACTGGGAATGGCATTGTCATGATTAGATGATTACCCTGTCAGTCAAGCTCCTCGCTACTTGACCTAATTTTCAATGGGAAGCACTTGTTACCCTCCCGCTGGTTACACACACACCCAACATGATCAGATCAGACCATCATGGTGGCCGCGACTGTGCCAAGACTCATCACTTTCCAATTCAACAATGTCGTTCAATCATTTTCATTCAGTCAAATCAATCGGTGCAAATCTGTTCATAACTTTCTGAGGTTTTCTGCAAACCGGCAGATAGACAGACAGGGGCGGAATTGAACAAAGATTGGCGTTTAGTCGGGCTGTCAGTATTTCAAGGTTTGAAAGTGATGGGGAGCGAATATTGTTTTTATTGAGATTCAATTAATAAATACATTAATTAAATTCATTGTCATACTTCTTGAACAGGTAACATAGATTGGCCACTAAAATCATTATGAGACAGGTACTAATAAATTGCCTTTTCTCTTTATAAAGGTGGATACTGCAGGTAAGACTGCAGTATCTTGGGGAAAATAATTGACTTGACCTGGGACTCGACTTGACTTAAACTAAGGACTCGACTTGACATAACCTGTGATTTGACTTGACTTGACATAACCTGTGACTTGACTTGATTGACATAACCTGTGATTTGACTTGACTTGACTTGCTTGACATAACCTGTGATTTGACTTGACTTGACTTGACTTGGCATAACTTGTGACTTGACTTGACTTGACATAACCTGTGATTTGACTTGACTTGACATAACCTGTAATTTGACTTGACTTGACATAACCTGTGATTTGACTTGACTTGACATAACCTGTAATTTGACTTGACTTGACATAACCTGTGATTTGACTTGACTTGACATAACCTGTAATTTGACTTGACTTGACTTGCTTGACATAACCTGTGATTTGACTTGACTTGACTTGACATAACTTGTGATTTGACTTCATTGACACCACCTGTGACTTGACTTGACATAACTTGTGATTTGACTTCATTGACATAACCTGTGACTTGACTTGACTTGCCATAAACTGTGACTTGATTGACATAACCTGTGATTTGACTTGACTTGACTTGCTTGACATAACCTGTGATTTGACTTGACTTGACTTGACTTGACATAACTTGTGATTTGACTTGACTTGACTTGACATAACTTGTGATTTGACTTCATTGACACCACCTGTGACTTCACTTGACTTGACATAACTTGTGATTTGACTTGACTTGACATAACTTGTGATTTGACTTCATTGACATAACCTGTGACTTGACTTGACTTGACATAAACTGTGACTTGATTGACATAACCTGTGATTTGACTTGACTTGACTTGCTTGACATAACCTGTGATTTGACTTGACTTGACTTGCTTGACATAACCTGTGATTTGACTTGACTTGACTTGACTTGGCATAACTTGTGACTTGACTTGACTTGACATAACCTGTGATTTGACTTGACTTGACATAACCTGTAATTTGACTTGACTTGACAAAACCTGTGATTTGACTTGACTTGACTTGACATAACTTGTGATTTGACTTGACTTGACCTGACATAACTTGTGATTTGACTTCATTGACACCACCTGTGACTTCACTTGACTTGACATAACTTGTGATTTGACTTGACTTGACATAACTTGTGATTTGACTTCATTGACATAACCTGTGACTTGACTTGACTTGACATAAACTGTGACTTGATTGACATAACCTGTGATTTGACTTGACTTGCTTGACATAACCTGTGATTTGACTTGACTTGACTTGACTTGGCATAACTTGTGACTTGACTTGATTGACATAACCTGTGATTTGACTCGACTTGACATAACTTGTGATTTGACTTCATTGACATAACCTGTGATTTGACTTCATTGACATAACCTGTGACTTGACTTGACTTGACACAACCTGTGACTTGACTTCATTGACGTAACCTGTGATTTTACTTGACTTGACTTGTCATAACTTGTGATTTGACTTGAGTGACATAACCTGTGATTTGACTTGCTTGACATCACCTGTGACTTGACCTGACTTGACATAACCTGTGACTTGACTTGATCGACATAACCTGTGACTTCACTTGACAGAAAATTATTTGTGACTTGCCTGAGACGTTGACGAAAGGACTGGAGATTTACTTGTGACTTGGATAAGAGGGACTTGGTCACGTGAGTGCTCACCCCTCTGCTGCAGCTTCACACCGCGCTACAATGCACTCCAATAAAGCACCAACGCTCCTGAATCAGTGGAATTTATTTAGGAACTACGTAACAAATACAAAGACCGAGACTCTCCTCGTTAGAGCATTATAATGGGTTGGCAAAGACAATTATAAAATAAAATAAATTAATCAAGTAGAGGCCTATTATGTGTCCCGTCAGTGGAAATGATGGTAAAGTGATGACGATTGCGATTTGTAGTCATATTTACTTGTATTTATGTGCCTCCTAAACCACTGCACAGTGAGATGGGGAGTGTATACAGGCTGTATTGGAATATTTCAAGTTAAAAAAAACATGTTGTTCTTGTTCAAGAAAATGTGCCCCTGTTCCCATGGAAAGAGAATCTAATGTGTTGTTGTTTTTTCTTCTCCTCAATAACTGTATTAATATCTTGGAAAATTGAGAATGTTCAATCAATATCCATAATTATGTCATTAGTGAGGAAAATCAGTCTTATTATTTATTCATGTTTGCCTGGAAGCAAATTTCTATTGAAATCAATCACTTTTCAATCTATACAACATGTACCCTGCTGTAAACACTAGGGCAGTGCTAAAAGCTCAAGTTGAATGGATTGTCCTGGATGGTTTACCATGCCAACTGGCCCTTAAAGTAAACATTTAACAGCCATTGGATATATAATATATCCCATCTTAATTTGTTTTACATTTGTTTCAAGGTGTAAATGTTGTTTTATAGTCCCGTGCTATGCCTTTAACTTGTTCTGTAAACGTTAATGTTCTCTCAAAATGATGCGCTGTATTCTTAGCTGCAGGTCTCTGTTATATGTGTGTATATGTAATAGGGAGGAAAAAGCGGTTAAATAACAGAATTAAATTAATAAATAACTGTGATGATTGTGTGTTTTTCCTCATTTGTTTGTATCCTATCTTAACCTTCATGCAGAAGCACACAGAGCCTCAGGTCATGGACAGTGCAGCCTGTTGCTCCTCATGCAGGACTAAAATAAAATAAAATAAAATAGGTTAATTTAATTTAATATAATTTAATTAAAGATTGTGGGTATTTTTTTCTGTATCTTTCACTACCAAATTTAAATGCCTAAACATCTTTTAAATATCCTCTTAACCTTTATCCAGAAGCACACAGAGCCTCAGGTCATGCACAGTGCAGCCTGTCGCTCCTCACGCAGGACTATAATAATATAAAATACAATAAAATAAAATAGGTAAATAAAATTCAATTTAATTAAAAATTGTGGGAATTTAGGTCTTTCTGTATCTTTCACTACCAAAGTTAAAGGCTTAATATATATATATATATATCCTCTTAATCTTTATGTAGAACCGCACAGAGCCTCAGATCATGCACAGTGCATCCTGTGGCTCCTCATGCAGGACTATAATTAAATAAAATAAAATAAAATAAAATAGGTTAATTTAACACAATTGAATTGAATTAAAGATTGTGGGTATTTCTGTTTTTCTGTGTCTTTCACAACCAAATTTAAATGCTTTAAAAAATATATCCACTTAACCTTTATTTAGAACCACACGGCCTCAGACCATGCACAGTGTTGCCTGTCGCTCCTCACGCAGGACTATAATATAATAAAATATAAATAAAATAAAATAGGTTAATTAAATTCTATTAAATTAAACATTTGGGGTATTTCTGCTTTTTCTGTATCTTTCACTACCAAATTGAAATGCTTAAAAAAAAAATATATATATATATATATATATCTCCTCTTAAGCTTTATGTTGAACCACACAGCCTCAAGTCATGCACAGTGCATCCTGTCGTTCCTCATGCAGGACTGAAGCGCCCTTGGTTTTCACTGCAGCAGTAGTGCCGCCACCTAGTCGTCAATTTGGTTCAGGACATGAGCTCTGGTAAACCTGAACGGTAATTAAGTAAAATTTAGAAGATAAAGTAAGGTGAAATTAAATTAAATTAAATTAAATTAAATTAATTTCCAGACATAAAAAGCACTGAAAGCTATACACTGATAACGATTACCTTTCAGACATATCTTTTTTTTTTTTACTGTTACCATTTAAGTGCGGCTGCTCTAGAAACGCCGCTTCACATTCCTGACGTAATTTTGTAGCAAACGCATTTGAATTACAGGACAGGGCCTGGCCGCCACCACGGGCCCCAGCTCATCCTCTGCATGGGTCACATGGCGATCTGAGGAGGACTTCTAACCTCATTGTGATTCAATTTTTATGAGAAAACTCCACTCACTAAGAGTCCGTCAAACTAAATCCCCACCCCGAGTGGGGATCCAGCCATGACTCACTGAGGAGGGCCACGAATAGCAGAATACTTTGGCCCCCATTCGTTAATTATCGACACCTCCGAGGAGCGGATTAAGATCCGAATTGTCCTGAATGGATCTTCAAGTGGTTGTGTGAGGGCTTCTAATCTCCACTATCTCAGAACTAACTCAGCTGTGATGGAATAAAAAAAAAAAAGACAAGATTTACTACTTCTCTAACTTTTTTATTTCTTTGAAGTCGTTTTTTTTTACCCCCCCCCCGCATTTTTAAATCACCTTCAATGCGATTTGACTCTTCTTCTTCTTCTTCTTCTTCTTGTTTTTGTTTTCTTTTGTTTTGTCCCCCCCCCACAAGCAAACCCCTCAGAGACCCCACAGCCACCGACGACGAAAAGAAAGAACCACCACACGGGGCTTCACTGACACGACGGGAGCGGGGGGGGCGAGGGGGCCCGGGGCGCGGGGGGCGAGGGGGTCCGGGGAGCGGGGGGCGAGGGGGCCCGGGGCGCGGGGGGCGAGGGGGTCCGGGGCCCGCCTCCCGGCACCGCGCGTCTACACTGTTATTCATGTACATACACCACGCGTTTCAAAAGAGACAGAAAGAAAAGCAAAAAGCCTCCAGAGCAAAAAGGAGTGAGTGTGCGTGCGTGCGTGGTACACCGCTCAGATGCCAACAGCGACAGCTGGTTCACACTAGTTAGTCACGGCTGCTGCGGTGCGTGCGTGTGTGTGTGTGTGCGTGTGCGTGTGTGTGCGTGCGCGTGTGCGTGCGTGTGTCTAATTGCACGCGAAACGAGGACGACGCGGAGCCGGGACGTTGCGTTCGGCTCCGACGGATCACCCCCGGGCGCCGAGCAGCTCGTCGATCCCACGAAACGAACAACGTTGACACGGAAATGACGCCATCCTGTGCGTGCGCGTGCGTGCTTCCCCCCAGGCGCCGTGCGTGAGGGAGTGTTCCTCGATGGCAACCGACAACCGTTGCCACGACCGAGGAAAGAGAAACAAGACTCCGGGGTGAGCGGGAGGCCCCGTCGCCATGGTTACGGAGAGAAACAACGCACAACGCGGGCGGAGCGCGGGGGGGGGGGTGCATACCGACGAGGGGTTGGGAGGGAGGAGTGACGTGGGAAATGAAGTACGCGTGCTTTTTGTTTGTTTGTTTTGTTGTTTGTTTGTTTGTTTGTTTGTTGTTGTTGTTGTTGTCGGGAGCGCTCCGCTCTGCCCTCGTTCTTCACCCTTGAAGCCTCAGCACCTCCCGCTCCCTCCGTCCGAGGCACGCAAACATGGCAGCAAATTACAAATTATTATTATTATTTTTTATATTTAATAATTTTTTTGTGGGGGGGGGGCTCATCTGCCAGCTTCTCTTTGCACACGGGGATTGATAGTGTTATCTAATCTAATCTAATCTCATCTCATCTGAGCTGCCGGTCCAAAAACAGCAACAACAACAACAACGACGACGACAACAACAACCTTCGGGGGGGAAAATCACATAAAAGCCACAGAAGCAGTGAAGCCAGCAACTTAAGTCGGACTTACAGTAAAGCTCAATTTTTTTGACAGAAAAAGAACTTAAATCGGACTTGAAGGTCATATTTGTACAGAAAATGAACTTAAATCGGACTTGAAGGTCATATTTGTACAGAAAATGAGCTTAAGTCGGACTTGAAGGTCATATTTGTACAGAAAATGAACTTAAATCGGACTTGAAGGTCATATTTGTACAGAAAATGAGCTTAAATCGGACTTGAAGGTCATATTTTGACAGAAAAAGACCTTAAGTCGGACTTGAAGGTCATATTTTGACAGAAAAAGACCTTAAGTTGGACTTGAAGGTCATATTTGTACAGAAAATGAGCTTAAGTCGGACTTGAAGGTCATATTTGTACAGAAAATGAACTGGAGTCAGACTATTTGGACAGAAAATGACAGGGCAGTGACAGGGGCGGTGAAGTCAGACTTAAAGGTAATAATGTCGACCGCAAGCCGGGCCCGACCTCCGCGGGCCAACGCTACCACGTTGATTTTTCCACTCCAGATGTCTCGTCAGAGGGCTCCTTAAATAGATAAATGCCGTTATATAGTACGGCAACACCGACGGACGTCGCCATCTATAGATAGTACCGGGGGGGGGGGCAAAACGAGAGTGTGTGTGTGTGTGGGAAAGCTGGGATGCAAAACACCAGCATGGAGCTACGTTTGTGTGAGGTGTGTGTTCGTACGTGTGCGTTCTTGTGTGTGTGTGTGCACTGTACACCATGTTGGGTCATGGTTAACATTGATGGGTGGCCAAGACCTGGGTTGACATGAGAGCAATGGAAGGAAAACAGGAGGATGACTGCTGGGGCTTAATGGAAACCAGACGGTGTGTGTGTGTGTGTGTCGGTGTGTGTGTGTGTGTGTGTCGGTGTGTGGGTGCGTGCATGTGTGTGTGGCCGCTCGGCTGCGTCTCGGACCGTGCGCGACAACCCCCGCCGCATGCATGCGTGTGCGTGCGCGCGCGCGTGCGTGCGCCCGCCGCGTCCCATAAATCGCCCGCGCGCCCACGGCCGCTCCGCACACCGCTGACATACATTAGCTCACGTCTACTCTCAAGCGTTAGAAATCAAAACCCCGTGGGCAGCGCTCGGCCCCCGGCGGGCGCCTGGTTACGGCGTGGCACGAAGAAAGCAGGTTAACAACAAGTTACAACGTCCAAGGCTTTACACGGCTTTACACGCCGCCGGCGGGCGACTCGCCGCTGTCCGCTTGCGACGCCGTCGGCGACGCGAGGAAACGCGCGGCGTGAAAGCGGGCCTTCAAGCGGGCCTTCAAGCGGGCCTTCAAGCGCTTCAACATTTTTTCGAGACGTTGCAGCATCTTTAGCCCCGACGCGTCGCGCGCGTCGGGCACAAAAAAAAAAATCTGGCACCTTAGAATCGGTTTTTCTTACTCCTGGCTATCTTACATCCTCTTTTTTTTTTTGTTTGTTTTTTTTTTAGTTTTTTTTCCTTTTTCTTACCTCGTACGTAAAGAATAACAAAAGCAAACAAAAAAAAAAAAAAAAAAAGAAACAATTCGAAAAAATATCCCCAAAAAAAAAAAGAAAATTAGAATCGGAATCCAAAACTATCAGTACATCTTCTGTGGGTTCGTTCAGGCACATAAAGTCGTCGAACGGAGAGACGGGTGGAGGGGGTATAAAAGAGGTGTGAGAAGACATCCGCTACGCCTACGTGAATCGGAATGCACTGGTCGGTGACGGGCGGGGTTGTAGGACGTAAAAAAAACAACAAATAAAAAAAAAAAAACGAGAAAAAAAAAACTACAACAACGACGAAAAAAACAAGATGGCCGACGGTTTAAAGGTACGGACGTCGGCGCGGGCGGAGGCTCGGCGCGGGCGGAGGCTCGATGCGGGTGTGGCGCCGTCCCGAGTAGGGGCGAAGGAGCTGAGGCGCCGACGCGTCTCCCTCCCACTCCTCCCCGACAAATCGTTTCCTCTTTTGGTCTCATTCTCCTCCACCCTAACCCCCGCCCTAGAGGAGGCGGATCCCGCGACTCAATTGGATTCTCATTAAAAAAATGTCTAAGTGCGACCCGTCTCGCCTGTGTCTTTTTGTTTATTATTTTGTTCGTTTTTTTTCTTCCTTTTTAACGCCACCTTATCCCCCCCCCCAATTCTCCACCCGCCGCCACGCCCTTTCCTCGAGCAAATTCCCGACGCACCCGTTGTGGCGCGGTGTGGATGCGGGCGGAGGAACACCGAGTAACAGGTCCCTTTCGGAAAAGTCGACGCCGACGCATTCAAGTCGGGACTGTTTGACCGCCCCGCTGTCGTGTAATGCATATTTGTGGTTGTTAAAAAAAACAACAACAACAACGACAACACAAATACAAACAAATCAAACAGAGAACGCTGCTCGACAATGCTACCGCGCCCCAAAAAAACGAGAGGAGTCGCTGAAAACCAGAGCGGATTCCCTGCGTGTTGAAACCGATGCCATTTCACTTTTTTAATATTAATATCTACTCCGTCTAATTTCGATCTTACTCGACCCCTCTACATATCAAAACAAAAAACAAAAAAAGCCCCGCCCAAAAACACCAAAAAAAAAAACCACACACATGGCAGGTAGAAAGTACAGTATAAAACACTAAATAATACAGTCAAAGTGCTCAAATAAGGAGTGTTGCTGTTTTTTTGTTTGTTTTGTTTTCATTTCTATTTTTTTTCCTTTCCTCGAGGCGTCTCCTCTGGCGCGGGGCGCTGTTTGGGGGGGGGGGGGGTGGTGGGGGTAAGACGGAGGGAGTAGCGAGGTGGAGGAGGAGGAGGAGGACGACGAGGCGGAGGGGGGAGGAGTGGAGGGAGAGGGGCCCTGGGTGGGGCCGTCGGTTTCCTCGGGGCCCCCTGGGGTCCCCGGCGGAGCTGGCCCTCCTCGCCGCGGGCGGAGGCTCTAACCCAGGTTGGTGATGTTGGCCCGGCCACCAGGGGGCGCCACGATGCGCTGGGTGTTCCGGCGAGGAATGTTGTCGTCCACCTGAGCGCCTGGGAGTCGAAGAGGAATTTTAGGATATTTTGGGCCATTTCCTATAAGAATCCTATAGGATTTTCAATAGGATTTCCTATATGATCCTATAATATTCCTATATAGGAGTTTTATGATATTTTGAGCCATTTCCTATAAGAACCCTCTAAGATTTTCAATAGGATTTCCTATAATAGTCCTGTAGAATTTCTATTATATTTTGGGATACTTCCTATAGGAATCCTATAGGATTTTATATAGGATTTCTTATATGATCCTATAATATTCCTGTAAAACCTCTATGATATTCTGGGACACTTCCTGTAGGATTTTCAACAGGACTTCTTCTATGATCCCATAATATTCCTATAGGATTTACAAGATATTTTGAGACATTTTCCATAGGAATGCTATAGGGGTTTCAATAGGATTTCCTATAATATTCCTATAAATTTCTATGATATTTTATTTATTATTTATATTTATTATTATTTGTTTATATAATTTGTATGATCCTTGAATATTCCTTTAGGATTTGTAAGATATTTTGGGCGGTTTCTATAGTAATCCTATAGGATTTAAAATATAATTTCCTGTATAATGCTATAATATTCCTATAGGTTTTCCAGGATATTTTGGGATAATTCCCACAGGAATCCCACAGGGGTTTCAATAGGATTTCCTATAATATTCCTGCAGGATTTCTATATTTTGGGCCTTTTTCTGTCGGAATCATTTTCAATAGGATTTTTTTAATATAGTTTTCCTATCATGAATTTCCCGATGGAGGGAGTGAATAATGTGTTATCTTACAGGAGCCTATAGGAACTGTGCGGTTTTTAACGTTTAACAAACAGAAGATGTACCGGAGAGGCTGAAGCCAGACTGGTGCAGGTTGCGGACGGGCTGGCCGGGGGCGGGCTGCTTGGCGGGGGAGGTCTTGGCGGAGGAGGCGGGGGTCATGGCCTTGGGGGTGAGCGACACCTCGCAGACCGGCCCGTCATAGAGTCCCCTGGGGACCCCTCGCAGCTCCGCCAGCTGCAAAACCAAAAACACAGAAGGGATGTTCACGGCGCTGCCTGATCGATAAAAAATAACATGTGCGCTGGGTCTGCTCATTCACACTGTCTGTATTATCATGAACTGTCCTGTTTTTATTGTCTTTCACCTGACTGCACAACAAATTTCCGAACAAGGACAATAAAGATTCATTCATTGATTGATTTAACGACTAATGGACTGATTGAATATGCAATGCAAAAAAAGAAGAAAGAAAAATATGAAATAGCACAATGAAGAAGTCGTATCTGCCAATTAGGTGAGAGAATTTTACTTAATGAGAAGCAGAATATTGTTGTTATCGTTTTTCTGAAAATACACGCAGTTCATATTAGTAAATGCGTGAACATGTCCCGAAGTCTGTGTCGAGAGTATAAAAGCGATCGAGTCGAGGTCGAGTTACCAAAACAATTGCGTGTTTTTCCCTTTTATTGATTTCTTATTTATTGCTTTTTTTCTTTATATATTTCTTTATAATATTATCATAAAGAAATATATAAAGAAAACAAAAAATATATAGGTAAATAAATATACAATGTAAAATAATTAAATGTATATAATAGTATTTATATATATATGAGTATTTATGCATTATATATACAAATTAGGCTATATATCCTTATTAATTACCTAAAATATATTTTATTATAACATATATATATTTATAAATATGTATAAATATATATTATAAATATAAAATATAAATGTATTTTTACACACTATTTCAGGACAGTCAATTAAAAAATATATAGATAATAAATCTATTAAAATCTATATATATTTCGCACGCACGCACAGACACACACACACACAAGTTAATAAATAAATAAATAAATAAACAAATAAATAAATATATGACGTAAAAGGCCAACAGATCGATCAACATGTGGTTGTTGTGTACCCTGCTGCGGGCCTTTATCCTCTTGTAGACGTGGTCGGAGAAGGGCTTGCGGGCCACGTAGCGGCCGCAGCCCTCCGTGGTGTGCAGCGTGCCCTCCTCCAGGACGATCTTGCCCTGGCTGATCACCACCAGGGGGCCGCCGCGCAGCTCCACGCCCTCCAGGATGTTGTACTCCACGCTCTGGGGGGGGAATGTCAGACGACCGTTACAATACATACAAGTCTGTCTGTCTACCTAAATGTCTATCTATTAATCTGCCTGCCTATCTACCTGTCTCTCTATTTATCTGTCTGTCTATAAGTCTATCCATATATCTTTGGACCCTATTTCAAATCATAATCATTCTATGTGCAACCTACTTAAAACGACATTTGTTTCATTCAAACGCAATTTATTAAATATATTTACTCTATTTAAACCATATTTAAAAATCCTTTTCCAAAAGTTGGATTTGGGAGCCGTGAGGTGCGGTGGCCTCTGGTGGAACCATGTGACTCTGCTGATGTAAGCTGCTCTCATTAAAGGACGGTAATGTATTCCCAATGACCACCGCACCGTCTCTTTGGATAAAAGTCACTGACGTGGTGTTATGTAATGTAATGTCCTTTTCTGAAAGCAGGAAAATCACTGTAGAACAGGTTTGGAGCTATCAGGCTTTTTTTTTTTTTTTTTTTTTTTTTGGTGGTACCATCTCATAATGACTTCATCCCCTGAGGTCAAGCTCCGGTTCTCCCTGTAAATTCAGATTAAAACCCAAACACCGCTGCAGACTGGCTGGAGGCAGGAGACATCCCTTCCTGACTGAAAAAAACGGAGGTTTCCGTTTCTCTGGCCGCAGGTCACAGCGCAAGTTGTAAATAGAGAGCCTGTGTGTGTGTGTGTGTGTGTGTGTGTGCCTGTGTGTGTGTGCGTGTGTGTGTGTGCGTGTGTGTGCGTGTGCGTGTGCGTGTGTGTGTGTGTGTGTGTGTGTGCGTGTGCGTGTGCGTGTGTGTGTGTGTGTGTGTGACTACGACAAAGCAGCTGCTTGAGCTAAAATTGAGGTCATAGCAAGTGGTGGGCCATTGCAGGACTTCAATGACTGCAGACACACACACACACACACACACACACACACACACACACACACACACACACACACACACACACACACACACACACACACACACACACACACACTTTGAATGAGCAATGTTTCCCATGAACATGAGTTCATCTTTTCCTGACCGAGCTGAATGAATAGAACACGAATAGGGTGAGTTTGAGCAACTAAATATATATATATATATATATATATATATATATATATTTAGTTGCTATATATATATATACCTACCCCTAACCCCACTAACCCTAACCAGTAAGCCTATCCCTAATAATCTTAACCCTTTACCAGTAACCCAATCCCTACTAACCCTAACCATTAACCCAATCCCTACTAACCCTAACCTGAACCAGTAACCCAATGCCTACTAACCCTAACCAGTAACCCTATTCCTACTAACCCTAACCTTAACCAGTAACCCTATCCCTACTAACCCTAACCTGAACCAGTAACCCAATCCCTTCTAACCCTAACCTAAACCAGTAACCCTATCCCTACTAACCCTAACCTGAACCAGTAACCCAATCCCTACTAACCCTAACCATAACCAGTAACCCCATCCCTACTAACCATTACCTGAACCAGTAACCCAATCCCTACTAACCCTAATCAGTAACCCTATCCCTACTAACCCTAACCTGAACCAGTAACCCAATCCCTACTAACCCTAACCAGTAACCCTATCCCTACTAACCGTTAATCAGTAACCCCATCCCTAATAACCCTTACCTGAACCAGTAACCCTATCCCTACGAACCCTAATCAGTAACCCTATCCCTACTAACCCTTAACCAGTAACCCTATCCCTACTAATCCTAACCTTAACCAGTAACCCCAACCCTTCAAACCCTAACCACTAACCCTACTAACCCTAACCTTAACCAGCAATCCTATTCCAATTAACCTGAACCTTAACCAGTAACCCTAACCCTACTGTAACCCTAACCACTAACCCTACTAACCCCAACCTTAACCGGTTACATTAACCCTACTGACCCTAACCACTAACCCTACTAACCCTAACCTTAAGGAGTAGCCCTACTGTGACCTTAACCACCTGTACCCTAACCCTAGTTAGGGCTCGGCTACACGGGGCCTGACCAGACCGCTGTGCTTTGCATGTAATCCCAGGCCTCACAGTTGAATGTGAGTATAAAGCGTCTGATGGAGCAGACGATGCACGAAGCCTCATCCCTCGGTGTCACCCACTGAGCAGCAGCCTGTTCACTGTGTGGCACCGTGCACCTCCTCTGCTATGAGCCCCAGGACGAGTCGTCAATGCATGAAGAAAAATGTTTCATATATATTTGTATCCATGAGCGGGTCAGATTCTTCGGACCAGAGTCAACCGCATCCGACTGGAAATGAAGGAACGATAACCCTGTCATACACAAATCTGCAGTAAATAAGATGTTTCTTGACTTCCCAACATGAAGTTCACAAACATCGGAGGAAACCTTTACTCCGCCGATCAAATCCGCCGCCGCACCTGAGCTGGATTCCTCAACGCGGCGTTTTGAACACGCGCCGTCAACATTCCGCGGCGTCCTCTTCCATGAGGGTGATCACGAGCGTCAGTCGCGCGCAAAAAAAAAAATAGAAACCGGCCTCAAGACAGTCCCTCCCCGGGAGCCGGTGCGGCCATCTTCCTCTCCCCTCGTGGGCGAAGGAGCGGAGGTTTTGGGCCCGCCGCCAGCCAGCCGCTTTCCCTTCGCCCTAAAAGCATCCACCACAAATATTGAGACGGGTGATCCTACCGAGTTGTGGGTCTTGGCGGAGACGATCCTGGCCACGTCGGGGTCCCACAGCACCAGGTCGGCGTCGGAGCCCACGGCGATGCGGCCCTTGCGGGGGTAGAGGTTGAAGATCTTGGCGGCGTTGGTGCTCGTCACCGACACAAACTGGTTCTCGTCCATTTTCCCCGACACCTGCCGAGGGGCCGGAGACGGAGGTCGTGGCGTCGACAAACGCGTGGATTTCACACTCGGTCGAAAAGCAAAGCGGAGGTTTCCCCCCCAAGAGCGCGATATCCGCAATGCCCCACAGTGCAATTTACTGCCACATGGCGCCTTCTGGGCTGGAAATAGCCATATTTTGGGGTACAATACTACAACACATAAAGATATATATATATTTTACAATCCTACATTATTATTTGGCAAAAGCGGTGGAATAATGAAAAATAAAGGTGTTTTTGTATCATTTCAATAAACGAATCTCAAGTTATCTCTGTGCCAGGTCCAAACCAAAATAACGTTTTGTTTTTTTTCTTTTTTAATTTTCAATTTCAAATAAAAAAAAAACCCATATATATATACAGATATATATATATAACATATATATATTTTTATTTACGTTAAAATTCAAAAACAAAATGCTTGAGAGGTTATTGACACGGAGCAAATGTGCACTTTATACTGTATGTCTTTTATTTACATATTTAGGGCCTTTTAGTTGAGGCTCTCACTTGGTCTAGAATTGACACAACAACTACTGAGTTATATATATATATATATGCATACATATATATACACACGTATATATATATATATATATATATTTTTTTTTTTTTCTAAGATTTAATAACATAACATGAGTAATGAGTTCAGGGGAGGTGTATGGACCTACCACACATTTGTCCCAGATGAGCGCCATCCTCTCCTCGGCGCCGTTGACCCCCTCTGGGATCAGGGTGAAGTCGTCCTTGCCCACGGCGCGCTGGGCGGTGCTGAAGGTGCAGTGGGCGCTGCCCGTCACCTGCAGGTCGCCGCTGCAACGCATGGCGCAGAGGAGGGTGGAGGTCAGTGCACGTGATGCGTCAAAGGCCTTGTCAAAGGCCTTGACGGGAGCTCATATTTTACTTTGGTACTTTTTCCAATCTTGGCGCAGGCGCTTTCCCAAGCCTGGCAACGTGGTTGCAATGAGAGGACTCATGTAGGAAGAGAAATGAATCCATTTTACCTTCTCATGCGTTCAGTTCATACCCCGGTTGATGCTTGTTCCATAAAATACAATTTCAATATAATTATTAAAAAAATAGTTAATTTGAGATTATTTTGTAAATTAAATCCCATACTTTTTTTGCTTTATTTCGCCGACACAATGAATTGTTTTGTTTAAAGTCATTGTCCGTTTTTTTTTAAACTTATTTTTAGCTACTGTGTCCACTATAATAAGAAAAAATAATAATTTAAGTGTTTATAGTAAGACCACTTTGGTAAACAAATGATGCTTTATTTCACTGGCGTCCATCAATTATACATTTATTTATTTATTTATCTATCCATTTATATATTTATTAAAAAAAAAAATCTTTCGTTTTTTTTTATAAAAAGTACTTTGTACTAAAAACTCTTCTTTTACAACAATGTAGGCCTCAATTTATTTGTATATACAAGATATACAAATAAATAATACGATTTAAGAATTATATAAAGAATTATATTACATTACATCGATTTACAAAAAAATAGTTTAATTAGCTAGTTAATGAAAAAAAAACAACAACAATATATGAATATCCTGTTTAGTGGAGCCTGGGTGTCAGCCCCCTCACCAGGACAGCAGGGAGTTGAGGTAGTCGGGCGTGGTGGGGTCGGGGCTCAGGGGCGGGGAGGTGACGTAGGCCGCCGCCTTGGCCCAGTTCTTGCTCCAGTAGTGGGAGCCGTCGGTGCCCAGGCTGGCAGTGATGGGCTCCCCGTACACCACAGTACCTGGAAGAAAATGAAACATAACATCGATTTATTATTAGGACTAGAGGATATTTTGCGGGTAAGAGTAGAGGGAATACATAAATATATATATATATATGTTTTTTTTTAATCTTCTCTCCACCACCAAAAAAAAAAAAAAAAAAAAAAAGTATTTGTAGACTTATTTAGACCATCTGAGGTTATTTTATGAGCTATGAAAGGATGTTTTTGTTTCAAAAACCAGAAAGAGGATTACACCAACTCAGCAAATGTCATTTTATTCAAATGTATTTTAGTCCCATTCAGGCTTTTAAAGATGAAAATCACATCCTTAATCCTAGAATGCATGTTAAGAGGGGTCTAAACTGACTCAGGTGGTTATTGTGATATTTTTCTTGCTTTATGTTTCAAAATAAAATGTTTTAAAAATATATACTAAATACTAAAATAACATATATAATAAATATAATATCATATAATATTCTCATATAATTATGTAACATACCTTACGTAACATAACATATTAATTAGTTTATTGAAAATTCAAGGAATTCCTCGACTAAAAAGTATTTTTTATGACGTGAAATCATTGTTTCTAAATTAGTTTAGATATGAATTAATTCAATAATATGCACAAATATACATAATAATATAATAAATATTAAATTTTTATATATATATTTTTTTTTATTATCAAAGCCTCCTCTCACCCTTCTTGCGGGCCTGAGCGATCACGTCGGCGGCGCTCTTGCTCATCACCTTGGTGATGTACAGAGGACAGTTGGTCTGATTGGCCACCGTCACGCAGCGGTTCACCGCCTCCGCCTCCACCTGCGGAAGGACAGCGTCTTAATTATTAATCTTAAATCTTCTGAATCTTTTAAGGCTGACTTTAGAAAGCAAGGCCTATAGGCGCTAGTTTTGGGGAACTTTGGATGATTCCAAAGTGACAGAAAGAAGCAAAGAAAACGATCCGATTGACAACGTCCTGTCCCCCTGGTGCTCCAACTCATCAAGGGAAACCAGTCACGGGGTTTAAGAAAGCATCATTTCCCCTTCTCGTATATTTTCGCCAGAAGCAAAATATTACATTTGAAATTATCTCATGAAAAAAAGCTTATACGTCATTAAACTGTCACATGAATTCCCTTCAATGTTGGCCATTGTATTTAAGTCAGCTGACAATCATGCCTGAAGGATTTTAATATGTGCATTGCCCACACATTACTGCTCCTCTTCAGTGGCATGCACGGAAGGAGGGCGGGGGGGCTACTACGATAAAAACAATAAAGTGCCCTCTAGAGTGCCCCTACGTAGGGGAAAATGGTATAAAGTGCTCTTTAGAATACCCCTACGATAGAGACAACATTAGAAAGTAACGTCTAGAGTGCTCCTACAATACGGAAAACATTATGAAGTGCCCTCTAGAGTTCCCCTACAATACGGAAAACATTATGAAGTGCCCTCTAGAGTTCCCCTACGACAGCGAAAACATAAAGTGTCCTCTAGAGTGCCTCTAGGATAGAGAAAACATTATAAAGTGCCCTCTAGAGTTCCCCTACGACAGCGAAAACATAAAGTGTCCTCTAGAGTGCCTCTAGGATAGAGAAAACATTATAAAGTGCCCTCTTGCATTACATTTCACTGCATATATGTATGGAAGTATGTATATGTATGTGACAAATAAAAATCTTGAATCTTGAATCTTGAATCTTGAATCTAGAGTTCCCCTACGACAGCCAAAACATAAAGTGCCCTCTAGAGTGCCCCTAGGATAGAGAAAATGTTATAAAGTGCCCTCTTGGGTGCCCATGTGATAGAGAAAACAAAGTGCCTTCGAGAGTCCTCTACGATAAAGACAACATTATAAAGTGCCCTCTATAGTGCCCCTGTGGCAGAGAAAACGTTATAAATTGCCCTCTAGAGTGTCACTATGATAGCTAAAATGATGTAAAGGGCCCTCTAGAGTGTCCCTACCATAGAGAAAACATTGTGTAGTGCACTCTAAGGTGGCCTTACGATAGAGCACTCTCAGTTCTTATGCTGCTGTCAAGGTCATTGTAACAAGGTCATTGTTACGGTCAAGGTCATTTTCTCCCCTCTGGAAGATCTAGATTGCAGGAAATGGTGTTTCAGGTGCTCAAAAGAATCAAACGTTTCTTAAGCTCCTTTTCCCTCCCTTCTACCGGTGAAAAGTGGCCTGATTTTGGAGCTGATAGACAGGACCATCCTACCTCCTCAGGATGGCTCAGGACGTGTCCCTCGGGTCCAGTGATGCCCTGATCCAAGATCCTACGCTGCTCCTACACACACACACACACACACACACACACACACACACACACACACACACACACACACACACACACACACACACACACACACACACACACACACACACACACACACACACACACACACAGACACACATTATTCAGTATGCAAATTGCTGAGACATGTTCGGACAGGAATCTCTGTCTCTATGTCCTTTATTATCTTGACAAGCATTCATATCATCTACTTAAGACTTGGTAGGTGTATTGCTGGGGACCCAAGGACGTGCAGTGTCTAATTTGGCACAATGTGGATACGCGACACATGTAATATTAATAAACTTTGAATAAACAGCGAACAGTCACTTATATTACATATATATAGTCACTCATCACTTATATTACAATATGTTTTTTTTACCACACTTAATCTTACCATAATGGTAATTTAATTAAAATTACAATTATAACAGCTATTACATTGAGTTCAAACAGTTCGTACCTCAGCCACGATGTCTCCATTTTCGGCGTGGACCTGAGCGATGGCTCCCAGGTCACGGGCGACGCTGAACACCTCGTACAGCTGACGGAGAGGAGGAAAAACAGGTTCAGTGGGAAGTTGGGAGTAAATAAATAAGAGTTAATTTTCCTCTATGCACCTTATCCAAAAAGATGAATTAAAACACTCCACAGTCACCAATTGCAATGGTCTCAGGAAACCCCGCAATTATATATGGACACTACACTGTTATCTTACTATGCCATAAATATACTGTTATTTCCTCAAATATAAAGCAGTAGTCAGCTCCGTTTCCTACTGCTGCTCAGCAGATTGCAGAGAGCTTCTTAGGGCAAATGCTCCATTCTGGCTCTCCAAAGCAGGAAGTGCTGCATTCAAGGGAAACTCGGAAAACTGTAATTCCCCCATCAGCTACCACCACAGGTGCTACTTTTAGGGTAGCTACGAGCTCTCTCTTTTTTCACCCTACATGTGTTTGCATGGCATGGCACCCAGACGGATGTTTGATTTAAAATTCAGACAAAAAAAATTTTTAAATATACTTATTAAACAGAGGGAATTACATATAAAAGCCTGCCTCTAATATGAGCCTGCTTCCAATAAAGGCCTGGTACCCACTGCAGTTGAGGTAAATACTAGACACTATAGGAAATACGGTATGTATTTCTACCATAAGGCTATACATATATGATATTATAGCAGCATATTTAATCATATTTTAGCATATTTCAACATAAAACTTGCTATTACTATATACATTACACAAATATACATTGCATTACATATATTATTACTATGTTCTATTACAATATAATATTTGTACTTTTAATTTTGTGCTTCCTGTCAGCTGTACAAGTGCCACTCCCCGTTAACTTCTGTTTGTATGTGCACTTACTGTATATGTTATTTCATTTCATTTTCATGTTTTTGTCTTTTTTGACCAGTAAATGTATATGTATATATACATATATACATGTTTATATGCACACACACACACACATATATACATATATATAGATATATATTGGGTGGATCTCCCAAAACAGTATCATTATACTGGGTCTATACTAAAATGGATCTACTGCTTTAGTTTACATACCAAGAAGACTTTGAACAATATATAGGCACTCGTACAAGTTCCAAACAAGAGGAGATCATATGAAATAAACGGAGACGTTCATCATGACTTGTCATCACTTAATACACTCATATTTGTTATGGCTGCTCTGGCCAGACTCAAACAAAACAGGCCCTCGATTTTGTTTCCGCACGGAATCTAAATCTCCCAAAATGTCCTGGAGTCGGAGAAAGCGACATATTGAGAAAGCATCTCCCCCTCCCGCCAACCGTGCACCAATAGAAAAGCATCAAAGTCGTGACGGGAGGAACGTGAACTCTGTCTGCTCCGCTGCATTCCTGACCCGTGTGCGGAGCCACGGAGCTCAGGGTGAGATTAAAGTCGCTTCACACCGAATCCGAAAACGCACACCACGGTGGGACTCTCCCCCCAGTGGCCATCAGGTGAACTGTGTCTGGGTTTCGCATTCCAATGATCAGGGGGAAATGGAAGTGGAAATATTTTTCTCCAGATCAATGGAGTAGTTTGATCCGCTGGACATTAACAATGCTCCATGATTGAGAGTTTAAAACCCCCTTTATATAGTTTCCATGAAAAAAAGCACAAACTTATACGTTTAATTACAGATATAAGTTTATTTACTTATTCAAATTATAAGTTAATTCACTTTTTTATAGAAAGTTATAAAAAACTTAGATAAAAATATTTTTATTGACAATAGTTATAATAGTTTCACAGTAAATCTGGTGACATCCAACGTTGATAACGTCATTGTTTTATATACGTGACTTATTTACTTCCTTTTATGCCCAGTTCCGATAAAAAAACCCCCAGAGCGAAACACGGAAATTCTGAGCTCATCCCTGACTCTCCCATAGGAATGAATGGACTCCCGTTTTCGCCGTCGCTGTTTGCTGGATTCGGTGTGAAGCCGACTTTAGCGTGAGGGGTGAGAGAGAGCTGGACATGAAAGACGTGCGGCTGTCATCACCCTGCGCTGCTCCAACAGAAACACTGAGCGGTTCAACCAGCCCCACTTCAGCTCCGGAGCCCCGAGCCAAAAACAACACTCTAATGGGGATGCGTGCTATCGTGTTATGACTAGGGTGACATATTATGGATATGCACTTCTCTGGTTACTGACGTTCGTTCAGAGGGCATTTGGGAATTGAAACGATGATGAATGTGATAAATACGTTGTGATACTGGTATCAAATCCATATGATGCCACCTGCCATTCCTTATTTCTGACCTATTGGATGATGCCTGTGACTAATCCCCACGCTGTGTCTGTGTACTGTGTGTTCACCGTGAACTGGATCATGTTTGTCCTCGTTTCTCCATACGTGCTCTTTTGTTCATGTTTTGTTCCTCGGGTCTTTCTTGTAATCAACCAACCAACCAATCAGTCAATCAAGTCAAACAGTCGGCAGGGGACCATCGACGGGTCGGCGGATCGAGCGGACTCGGTACCTGGGAGTCCGTGAGCTGGTAATAGTCCTTGTAAGCCAGGTAGACGAGGAATGAGTTGACGCCTGATGGACAAACGATGGGGGAAGAAAATATCGTTAAAAAAATAAAAATAAAATAACCTCAGTATATTAAAAAAAAAAAAAAAAAGCGTCCGAATTGGAAAGTTGTCAGACAGCTCCAAACATACACACGAAGAGGCCAAAATACAAAAAACTGCCTGATGGGATAACAGTAAATACTGACTTATTTACGTTTAAAAACAGGACGTGTTTGGTAAACATCCCAGATCCAAACATCCAGCCGGCATCACCAGACACCGTAGGAAAAACAACCCGGTTTTCCGCTTTTTCGACGCGGAGATTTTCCACCTCCAAAGGTGGAAAATGCATTAAATGGGGTCAATCGGGATGTTCTCTTCATCCCAGAACCCAGGGCCAGCGCGTGGACCGCTGCATCTCAACTGGGCAAGGCGGGGGGGACGACATCCCGATAAGAAATTAGCTTTCTGTAGGTGACTGGGTGCGGTCGTCATGATGACAGTATATTAATATGAATAATATTAATATATTGATATATAAAAATATATAGAATAATTGATAATGTCAATGTCAATAAGTGCCGCGGCGATGAGGGTCGTCTCCTACAGGACATTGGCCGAGGAAAGCAGCAGAAACACATCAAATATCCCTCAAAACACAACAAATTTGTACTTAATTTGCTCCGAAAAAGTCACAAACGTGGCTTCGCGGGGTACTTTCTCAGCGCCTCGTCCGCATGCACGGCGGATATTTTTTTCGAGAGCGCGGTATTTTCTCTGCGTTTCGGCCTCCCGTCCAGCGCCCGAATGTCCTTTCGGGGAACCGAAAAAAAAGAAAGCTTTCGGGGGGGGAAAAAGGCCTTTTTTCGGGACCCTGTGTTCCGCGCGCCGGTGTACGGAGGGAGCGCAACGTCGCCCCTCGAAAAACGCCGACGTCGGCGCCTCGTGCCAGCGCCTCGGTCCCTCCGACCGCGAGAACTTCTATGGTGTTTGACATCTAATTTTAGGGCACGTTATCGCGCCCCCCCTTCCGGCCCGGCGCGCTTATGTATGATTTAGAGCGGAGAGAAATTTGCCCAAGACTCTTCCTTAGGGCGGGATGGGTTTTTTTTTTTCCCGGAGGCGGGCGTGGTCGCACCGTGGTCCTTGACAAGCGTCTCCATCTCGTCCTGCAGCCCCCGGTGCCACTCGGTGACGTCCACGTGCAGGGAGTAGTCGCAGCACGACTTGCTGTCCGCCCAGCCGCGCCACTGCTGAAAGGCAGAGACCAGACTGGTGCCCGGCTCCGGGACCACATGGTCGACTGGTCAACACACACACACACACACACACACACACACACACACACACACACCCACACACACACACACACACACACACACACACACACACACACACACACACACACACACACACACACACACACACACACACATTTATCATATCTACTGTTATGATCTTTAAATTATCATGTTTCTTTGGTGTAAATTGCAATGGCAAATGGATAATTTAACACTACCGGCTGCTGCTAAGGACCAACATTTTTTTTTGTGAGTTTTTATTGTAAAGAATTTTTCTTGCTTTCTTGCACGATATTAAAATGGAGAGCAATTTCAAAAATTTAAATTGAATTTTTTACAATTTTTTATTGTGTTATAATTATTAATATTATTATTATTAACATTGCTAGTATTAGTATTGGTATTAGTATTCCATGACCCAATTTGATCGCTTTACACGAAATCCGACAACAGATCCGTCTGGGACCTCGGAAAGCCCCGCCCAGCGGCCAGATGAAGTACATCCAAGACAATGGGAAAGCTGGGTCACCAATTCATCTCATGAATTTATTCACATTTGATATAAACAACAGTTTTATTCATAGTGGATACGGTGACGCCCAATATTAACATTAATAACGTCATTATTTTATAAACTTAACTTAAGTTTTAAGTCAGGTTCGTGGCGTCGGATCTGAAATTTCAACGCATTTCGGACCTACAGACGGATACAGAAATCTCCGTACCGCCTCTGATTTTCGAAAGCAGCCTTCCGCCTCTCCATGTCGTCGTCGTCGGATTCTGTGTAAAGCGGGTTTGACCGACTGAGAGAGCTCTGGACTGTCGTCGAGAGAAGGGGGCGTGTCCTCTTACGGCTTACTCTTTACCCCATGTGAAGGCTCCATTTCATCATGAGGAGGAGAGTGAGCGGCCCAAACAGAATGGAGGTAAGGGAGAAACAACAGTCGGTAAGCCTCGCCACGGCACACGGGGCGACGTTTCCCCAAAACCCAGGTGGGTCATTTCACCCATCAGAAGGAATGAGAGAGTGTACTTCACGGTTCCTCCTTTAGGCCTTTTTAACCAGCGAAGGTGTCGGCGGTGCCGGGGGTCTCCTTACTGATCATGGTGGTGCCCCCGGCCAGCGCGGCGCGGGTTCCCTGGTAGAAGTCGTCGACGGACGTCATCCCCCGGTCGGGCATCTGGAAGCGCGTGTGCACGTCGATGCCGCCCGGCATCAGCATTCGCCCGTGGGCGTCGATGGTCTTCACCCCGCCCGGCACGATGAGGTTCTCCCCGATTTGCCTGGTGAGGACGGAGAGAGGCAGACGCAGGGAGACAGAGAGAGAAATAGAGAGCTGGGCTAAAGCAGAGACAGAGGCGGAGCTGTGACTGGGAGCAGGGGAGAGGCGTGGTCCTCAACACCAGGGGTGCAGCGGTACGGCGGCGAGCCGAATTTTGGTCGTACGAAAAATGGGACGATATCAACTGCGGCGCTGAGAAATCGATCGCGACTTTGCACTTTTTTTTTTTCATTTACATACTTTACAGAATCACCACTCCAGTTTTATCAAATCCAGTTATATTCAGTTCTACAATATAACTGTCAATCATTTATTATATTAAAATATTATGATATTTAATGTATATTATATATGATTTTATATATATATATATAATTTATTAAAAAATAAATATTAGATAATTATAAATACATATATAAAAATGTATATATATATATATGGTGTATATCAAACCGTGAGACGAGAGTATCGTTGCACCCCTAGTAAGCAAAACAAAAAGGAAGGGTCCATGATGAAATAAAAGCACAGCCCTCTTAAGACTCATATAAACATACTTGATGATTCCATCCTCCATGTAGATGTCAGCGCAGAAGGACTGGTCATCGTTCACGATCTTCGCTCCCTTGACCAGAAGACGATCGCTCTGCGGAAACAAGCAAGACCAGCGTCAACACCACCACCTACCTACACCTGATGTATTACCACCGAGGAGAGGGCAGATGGCGGGATGGGTGGATAGATAGATAGATAGATAGATAGATAGATAGATAGATAGATAGATAGATAGATAGATAGATAGATAGATAGATAGATAGATAGATAGATAGATAGATAGATAGATAGATAGATAGATAGATAGATAGATAGATAGATAGATAGATAAAAACTGGCAATTATAATAAAGAAATTGAATAAAAAATAAAAGTAGAAAATGGCAATACATGAAAAACATGGAAAAATACAATAAAACGGTTGACTATACATAATAAAATACGACAATATACACCAAACCAAATTATAAAGGACTAAATATATAACCTAAAAATAGAACAATACAAACTAAAACTTACACTAAAACAATAAAATAAAATAAATTCATTAATAAAAAATAAAATCATAAGTGACCCAAAAAATTTTCAATGAATACTGTATAAGGCCTCGTGAGGCCATTTTTACTGGATTGTTGATAATACTGTAATTATAATAGTGCTTTGTAAGTTATGTGAGTTATGGTTATGATCGTACAGCTGGGACAGTGACACAACTTTGCGTGATCAAACTCATCTCATTAATCCACTTTCTCATTCCTTACACATTTCCTTTCTTCAGCTCTGTCTCTCTCTCACACACACACACAGACACACAGACACACACACACACACACACACACACACACACACACACACACACACACACACACACACACACATAATTATTCTCAAATGCTAAAAAAGAACCAAACTTGTAAAAATAGCACACATCCATCACTAGGCTAATGTAGGTTGTAAAGAAACAGAGACAAAGAAGAGAGTTTGGCTGTTTGGATCGCAACCAGGTTTCTATGCAGCTGGTTTAACAGCCTGTGTGTGTGTGTGTGTGTGTGTGTGTGTGTGTGTGTGTGTGTGTGTGTGTGTGTGTGTGTGTGTGTGTGTGTGTGTGTGTGTGTGTGTGTGTGAGAGCGTATGTGTGAGTGGGAGCGTGCATGTGTGCGTGCGTGTGTGCGTGTGAGAACGCATTACAGACACTGTGCTAAGTGAATGTGGATAAAGAATAGAGAAATAAAGAAAAGAGGCAGAACGAGGGAGGGAGGGAGGTGCAGAAGGAGATTAAACTGAACATGGACAGAAGAGAGAGAGAGAGAGAGAGAGAGAGAGAGAGAGAGCGAGCGAGAGAGAGAGAGAGTACAGTGCATGCGGTGATGAAGGAATATAACAAAATATAAAGGGTTGAAAACTCAACACAAAGGCTGCTTCTACTAAAAAGACAGAGACTGTATAGTAACTAGTACCACACGCACGCAGCTGTATATACTGTAAGATGTTGATGTTTGGTGTTGTTTTAGCTTAGTTATAATACAATAGACAGACAGACAGACGGACAGACAGCCGGACAGACAGACAGACAGACAGACAGACAGACAGACAGACAGACAGACAGACAGACAGACAGACAGACAGACAGACTGCTTTTTGTATATTCTGTATATTTTCGTGACTGTGAAGTGTCTGTGCAGCAAGGAAGCAGTCTCTTTAAAAAAAAAATCCCTCGGTCGTCAACATGGACATGGCAGAATAAACGGATCCAGATTCTCCTCCGTCGCTTTCCCTCCACTGAGCCCACGTCCTGCCGGGTGGAGCACCTGCTGACGCTGCGCCGCGCTCCACGCACGTATGCCTCAAATGACTGAACCCAGGCCACTTTGCTGCCGCTCAGGAGGAAAGAGGAAAACACCGCCAGGCGTTTGGCCGCTGGGTGCGGTGGAGGTGGATGTTGAGGTGGAGGTGGAGGGATCTCTGCCGATGGTTCATGCTGCTGTCGTGGAAAGATTTCAATTTCCGCTCAAACTAAATTGGGGCCAGACTGGGGCGCGCCGGCCGGCGGAAAAACAATGACGGAAACAAGCCCGGGCCCCGGCGCGGCCCCCGGCGCCCGGGCCTTCGGACCTTCCCTTCATCCCCCCGGCCCCCTGCCCCCCCTGTCCATGGGAAGGCAGCAGCAGGACAGACCGTGGAATCGATCCTCCACGCATGGATGTGGGAGTGGGAGAGCGTAGTCCCGCCCTCCACCCACCCAACAGATCCGGACCCCCCCACCACCCCCGTCACCCCCACCCCGCCCCCCGGGTTCCCTCCAACGGCCTCCGGTGCAGAGAGGGAGCGGCGCGGCCCTGGTCACGAGGAGCATCCCGCGCTAACAAAGGCCGCTCTGTTGGGGCTTCTGTCCGCGCCGCACTTCCCAGCCGGCGACCAGAGCACAAACCCCAAGAACAAACAAGCGCCTTCCAAAAAAAAAAAAGACGGCTCCCGACCTCCTCCACCGCGTCCTGCAACTTTGTTATTATTATCTTTTTTTGTTTTGTTTTGTTTTGGTTTTTTTTAATCGGGGACTGACTCCAACTTTCAGAGCACTGATTCAGGATCGTTCATCAATGATTCTTAAATGTCCTCATCAGTAACATATTATTATTGTAATAACATCACATTGCCTATACTTTTCTATGGTTAATTAATCGGGATATCAATATAACCAATATAACTCCATTAAAGTGAAAGTACCACATTGACAGTTCATCCTGATTACAATGTAGAAACTTTTACAGTAAATTGTCTTATATGTCTGCAAGAAATAGACAATCATTTAAAAAAAAACGTCTATTTTTATTCCATTTTATATTCTCAAAACGTTACCTAAGATTGCTTGGATTAATCATAAGGATTGGCCGGCTAGATTTAACAATATGCTATAAACATCTAGTGGCATCGCATTCAGTCCCAGTAAATGGCCTCACGGGCCGCATGTGGCCCCCGGGCCGCGAGTTTGAGACCCTTGATTAAGGTGGTGTGATAGTAATATACGAGGATATGGATTTAATGCAAACATAAGTACTGAGATAGATCCAGTCCCTGGTATTCCCTCTCACTTGTTTTTGCTTGGTTTTGATATTTATATATATATATTAACAGAGAGATAGAGATATTAAAGAGATATTTGCATTGAAATGTTAGTATAAGTGGAAAGTCTCCCAAACTGAATATACTCAAGTCCAGACACTTGGAAAACATTGTACTGACTGTAAACAAACTCTCCACCTGCCGTATTGGGATCACTAGCCACTAGAAAATTTCATATCTCATTTGAATTTGTTCAAAATGTTTTTTTTTGTTTTCTTTTGTTTTTTTTGGTGCTAAAACGCCTGAATTTCCCTCCGGGGATGAACAAAGTCTCATCTTACTTTAAATGTACTCAAGTACAGTAATCGCTGACAACACTGAGCAAACATTGAGCTCAAAGTTTGCATTAGTGTTAATATTACATCATATAGTACATAAAAATCACACAGGTTTATCTTTTTCTTTATTACTATTATTGCCTATTTTTTATGCAAGCTTTTCTATCCATCTATCCATCTATCTATCTGTCTGTCTGTCTGTCTGTCCGTCTGTCTGTGTATCCATTTATTTTCCAGCACTGGGTCTGGTATCAGGACTAGCAGTTGTCCTCGGGAGGGCGTGGCCGTGCACCGCTTGCAGCGACACGTGCGACACCGTGGCCGTTTGCTCCTCCAACAACTGCACTGAAACGAGCCGTTGCTGCTCCTCATGTGGCTCGTCACCACCGCCATTATCACATTACGCCGCATTCCACGCGCTCATGCCAGCACCTCCAAGGACTGAGTGTGTGTGTGTACGTGTGTGTACATGTGTGTGGACAACCAGTTAGGATAAGAGCTGAGGTAATCAGTCGGTACGACAGATAAAAAATGTTTTTACTCCATAATGACCACTGAAAATCCCTCGACAGGAGTCCAGCGTCATATGCACACGGTGCCGGGTTGAAATTGGGCCGTTCGACGTTTCGAATGAAATGGTGCATTGTGGGATTACTTTCGGGAACGCTTTTAGACACCACGAGGCCCCTGTTAATGTAATTGCCGTGCGTTCGGGGCTTAGGGGGCGGAGGAGGACGAGGCGCGCCGGTGGTCCGCCGCCCCCGCTGCACTGCGTGTAGTATGCGCGTGTACCACTAGGGGCGCTAGCCAGGTACGGAAATCATCAATTTAGGAGGAATAATAACAGAAAATAGTGCTGACATTGGAACAAAAATGAATATATAAAAAAATCCTATAAATAAACAGTTTGCTGAGAACAGTATTTAATAAATCCAACCCCGGATGTGTGGCGCTGGGATCTTTCTGCTGCCGTGCTCAGCAGGAAGTTGAGGAGAAGATCAGTGGACGACTGCCAAGAAGTATTAAATATTAAAATAAATTCAGATATAATGTCATCCTCAGTTCTTTGTTACCGTTTGTATGTCATAACGGCATATTCCATTAAATGACGTGACGCCATTAAAGGATAATTACATTAGTCAGTAGGAAATCACACGTTTCGCTCCTTTTCTCCAAACTCAAAGATGAAGGTTCAATAAAGGATTTAAAGTGTCCACCAGAGGGAAAAAATAAATAAAAATGTAAATATACAATTTTTAATTAAAAAAAAAATAATATATATATATATATACGTATATATATATACAAAATATGAATATAAACTATAGGATTACCAGCTTAAAAAAGGGAGGACCACGGATCTACTGGACCAGACAGGAAGTGACCTTTCCAACATGGAAACCTCGACTCCCATCGCACACACACACACACACACACACACACACACACACACACACACACACACACACACACACACACACACACACACACACACACACACACACACACACACACACACACACACACACAGGAAGTACACTGAGCCCAACGTGTGAGCTGATATACCAAACAGATTTGTTTGTATCCGTTGTAAAGCACATCACCTGCCTGATAAAGGCGTAGAGTCGGGTGGAAATCTGCTTCTCAGACGTTTTAACACCAGATCTCTGCTAAATGACCTTCGGAGGCCAACGGGGCTCAACGGGCGTGCCGCCACGGGCCGCAAAATGTTGTTTCAATCCAAATGCTCCCACAAAGACTTAGCGTTGACTGCAGCCGTTGAATAACCATACGGTCACAAGTGGGAATTTAAGGGTTTTTAACTTTTAAAATATGTACAGTCATATATAAAGGTAAAGCATGAAGATGACCAAATTGTGTGTTAGTGGAGATAAGCTTACAAAAGGTTATTTTGGTAACTGTTAAAAATGACACACCTAAATTCTGATGGACTCCAACCCCTGGGCAACGCAGGCTTTATCTCATGAAAACCACTGCTCGGTTTGCAGAAAAAAAGATTTGGCTGAAAGGTTCTCGAAAAGGTTCTTAGTCCTGTTCACTGGGTCAAAAAGTCAAGTGCCTTTCTGTAAACATTGTAAACACGTTGGATGAGTTTTGCCAATTGGCCAATTGAAGTTTTCTTAACTTCACTTAAGCTTGACTTAAGCTTGTCTTAATAAAAGCATAATTTAAGCTTCACTTATGCTTAACTTACGCTTGACTTAAGCCTAACTTACACTTGACTTAAGCTTAATTTACGCTTAACTTACGCTTGACTTAAGCTTAACTTATGCTTAACTTACACTTGACTTAAGCTTAACTTAAGCTTGATTTACGCTTGACTTAAGCTTGACTTAAACTCAACTTAAGCTTAACTTAAGCTTCACTTAAGCTTTACTTAAGCCTCACTTATGCTTAACTTATACTTCACTTAAGCTTAACTTATGCTTGACTTAAGCCTGACTTATGCTTGACTTAAGCCTGACTTATGCTTGACTTAAGCTTGACTTAAGCTTCACTTAAGCTTCACTTAAGTTAGCTTCGCTTGTTCCTTATCTGATTGGGCTTAAAACGTACAATTATTGCTCCTAATTGCATAGCAACAATGAAACAATGGATTTATTTTGCGTAACTGTGGAGGAATGTGCCAGAATTATTTTGCCAAAATACAAGCATGTGCATGCGCGCTGTAGAGTGGCACCACCTGCTGAAACGAGTAGTGACCAAATCTGGCATCCGGGCTCAGAGATTATAATAATAATTGTATTTCCAACCCAAACAAAAGGGTTCTCACGCTCAAACACACTCGGAGGGATGATGAATCTGCGCCGAGCGTGAGAACGCAATATCCTGATAACGGAGTGTGGACGTATGGATCGTTCGTCACGTCTTTCAAACAATCTGCGAGCCGCTCGCTCCGATCCGAACAACAGGGAGGGACGTGTCGACACAGGCGGCGCCAGCATTAACAGACCCCTTGAAGACCGCCTCGGCTCGGGTGCCAACGTTGGCGGCAACCGGGCAACTCCGCCTGATGTCCTCCGCACGGGAAGCAGGGCGGCGGGGAAAAAAAAATAAAATAAAAAGCGAGGGGGGAGACATCCGCCGCCTCAGGCAGATAAACAATAATCAACATATAATCAAATAATAGTGAATAATAATTAATATGACTGAAGTGTGTGTTGGATGACGGAGCCGCCCCACCCCCCCCCCTGGTCCAGCCTCCGTCATCGTCTTCGCCGTGAAGAGGATTTCATGACATGTTGAACGACGATGTCTTAAAGCAACGGGTTCTCCCAGGGTTGCAGGGGGACAGGTGGACAGGCGGCAAACCGTCAAACCCAACGCTTAAGAGACTTTCAAGTTAACCCCGCTCCCTTTTTCTAAACCTTAGTAAAACGGACCGGGGGGGGTGGGAGAGCTGGTTATCTCTCCGGTACAACAGCGAGTCGTGTGCTCAGCTGGACTTTTACCATTTTTCCATGGACCATATGAGAGTTTATTTTTAGCCCCTGTATGTAGTGCCGACACCAATCAATTGACAAAAGTCAATTCTGAACCAATCTACCCCTCGGGTTCAATGTGTTTTCCCTTCCTGTGACGTACGGCCGACAGAATCTCAATGTCTAAATTCTCTTCTCGGGCTGTAACTACAGTAGACGTAGTGGGAGACGGGACCGGGCCACGGATATCTCGATTTTGCTGCTGACGACACCCCGTCGGACGAGCCGATGCCTTCACGACATATTTACGCGCCAGAAATATGTGGGACGCGATCACCAGCGAGGTGGATACTGCGAACGGACGGTCTGCCACGTCCTGAGAACCGCAGCGCTCCACCGGGATTCAGCCTCAACAACGACGTTCAACGGCATCGGCCATCGGGGAAAACCGGAAAAATCGCGGACGACATCGAGTCGCTGTCGCGTGCCACCGGGGAAATCGCTCGGCTCTGCAGGGAGCGACGTCACCCGGCAACGCCGCCTGTAAACAAACCTCTCCTTAGTTACAGACAATTCGCTTTACAGCATCGAACTGAACGCAAGGGGAGATGAAGGCTGTGTTACCAGCGTACTCACGCACTCCCCAGTAATCTCCTTTCTTTGGAGGTTACGCGCACGCGCGCGCATGCGCACGCACACGCACACGCACACACCGGCACACACACACACACACACACACACACACACACACACACAAAGAAACCCATTACACGCCCAGCATCTATTTTCCGTCACTTTGGATTTATGAATGGAAATCGAGGGCGGCATCGGGGGCCAAAAAACAAACAGACCTTGCGGCCTTTGGGTGCGCGGATCTCTGGGTGATGTGAGACCAAACGGCTCCCGGCGGCGTCGGGTGGGTGGCTCGTGGCTTGAAATTGGGGCAAATTAAATCTCAAGTCGCCGTGCGGCTGTAACAAGATAACCAGCTTTGATACCACAGCGCCGTTGGCCGGCACCGGCGTCAATGTGGCACGCGTCCCGTTGGATTTGCCAAATAAACACTGTCTCGGGCACTGATAGGGTCGGTAGCAGCAAGTTTTACTGCCGCGCGGGAAGGGATGGAGTACATATTCCAAATACCAGGGCGAGCACATTTTGGCGCCACGGCTTCACGTGATGAGGGGCTCACGGGCCGAGCGCCGCTTACGGCGGGTGGTTTGCGTGCGAGCTGCAGTTTGACAAACAGTTTGGCTCCAAAGCTGCTCGCTTCAGGCTTCTCCCCAAAGATGCATCATCCTCAACCTTACATCCCTTGAACGTGTCAACAAAAGAGGCTTCAATCCCAAAGGAAATGATGTTGTTTTTTTTGTCGTTTTTTTTTAGCTAAACTATACATGTAAAATGGAACTGGCGGTCATATTTTTTATGTAACTTGGATGTTCCGAGCTGAGCGAGGGGCATGCTCACCAATGCTCTTACATCATGTGGAGCAGCAGCCAGGCAGCGTGGTGGTGAGGACAGGACTGTGCACATTCATTAATCCAGCTCAGTTTTATTGCACTCCATTGTGGCAGGAACCAATACCCTGCTGCCACTTCAAATTGTGCTGCCTTTTCAACTCAAACTGGCAACCCAACAATTTGGCTTTGGTCAATGACTCATACAATCAGTTTTTAAAGGCCCCACGCCCGTATGTTTGCAGTTCCAGTCACAGCTACTTGAACTACCTCAATTCCAGTCGCAGCTACGACAACTACCTCAATTCCAGTCACAGCTACGACAACTACCTCAATTCCAGTCGCAGCTACGACAACTACCTCAATTCCAGCCACAGCGACTTCAACTAGCTCAATTAGTCGCAACTACTACAACTACCTCAATTCCAGCCGCAGCTACTTCAACGCCATCAATGCCAGTTGAGTTCAACTCAACTACCCCAATGCCAGTTACACTTCCCTCAACTACCTCAATTCCAGCTGCAGCTACCTCAAGTATCCCAGCACCAGAGCACAGTAAATCACTCGCTGAGTGTGGAAGCCGGAACAAAGAATTTTTTTTTTTTATATAAAAACAATTTTGAGCAGATTCGATCTTAATTTTCTGATCCTCGAATTGACCTTGCGAGCCTCCGTTAACGCCGCAGCTCGGGCTGTCGCCGTCGTCCAAACCCAAAACCAGCGTCTGCCCAGCCCCCGTCTGCAGGGCGGAGAACCCCGGGCCAGGTGTAGTTATGAGGTGGTGGGGTCCTTGATCTGAAAACGGTCACTGGCTGGAGTAGAGCCAGCAGCGGTAGCGGCGCCTGCCTCCGCGACGAGGGGGCAGAGGGGAGGAGAGGGCCGTTGTCACAACAAAGACTTGGGACTGAGTGTGGCTCTGGAATAAACCTGGAACCAATCGGCGTTGGCCGCCTGCCGCTGCTGAGCCGCCCCGAGTCAGCGGTATTGGGGATGTATCAATATGTCGTCAATATTGTGAGATGAGACGAGACTCCTTCTGGGATTTTGGTCACCGTGATATTGCGACGTAGTTCAGCGTCGCGGTTTAACTTGATCGAACGTTTGTCTTTAAGGGGCGCGACAGTAAAATAAAACAGTTTCCCGAACTTCACAGCGTGTTCTGGATGTTCTAATCCAGCGTTTCTTAAAAGGGGGGCACTCGCGATGCACGATGCACAAGCCGCACATCATTCGCGGGGTCAGTGCTAAAAAAAAAAGTTTGAGAACCACCGTTCTAATCAATGGTCATTATAAATACATTATTACATTACATTATATTACATTACATCGTCAGTTCGTCGACTACTGAGGCATTTCTCAAAAGCGGGAAGAAATTGCGGCATTCGATTTTGAGAATACTGTAAATAAATGCAGGCTGTAGTAAATTTAACAAAAAAAAAAAAACAAACGCGTCGCCTCTCGGATGAATCAAACTCTCAATTTCATTTCATTCTCCCGGTTGCCAACTTCATCCATCCCCCCCGTCTCGGGCGCCTCGCAGCCTGTCAGGAGTAGAGACAGGCGATCCCCTTAGGTTCGGCTTAGTCGCTGTTTCGGACCGTTTCAGCCTCTAATCCTCTGATCTGCTCGCCAACTGCTCTCTGCGGCGCTGAGACGGAAATTAAGCGCGGCGCAAGGCGCGACTTGAACCCCCTGCTTTCTCGCCCCGGGGGGACGGCGCGCGGCGCCTCGCGGCTCTCTTTCTTGCCGCGGCCGCCACTTTTTAAAAAAAACATTTTATTTCCCGTCGGCCCCTGGGGACGTCAGGAACGTGCGGGGCCGCGCTCGTGGTTGCAGCCAAACGGTTGGTGATGCAAGACGCCGACGCTCAAGCCTTTGAAAATGACTCCTTGACTCACGAGCTGAAAATAATCGCTGGATAAACTGAGGTTCCGGGGGGGGGGGGGCGGTAAAAGGCCGAGACGTTTGGCACAGTTCACAGTGGACGCCAGCGATTTGCTGCCTCACGCGACGCGAGCAAATGGAACCGTTTCGACGGAGCCAAGGCCGGGCCACCACCTTATCCTGCCCGCCGACTGCATCCGAGGAAACCGCGAGACGGAGTACGGATTCGAAAGGATTTATTTCAAACACCGCGGCGCCCGGGTTTAGGAGAGCTTCCGCCGAGGAAACCAAAACGGGACACGGCGACGGAGCCGAACGACGGACTCGTTGTTACACGTTGTTAACAGGCCGTGCTCGTCGCTCAGAAGCGGCCGGGCGCTGACTGGGCGGCCGTGGGCCCAATCGGAGAGGGGTATTCCGACCGAGCGACGGCGCTCGGGTCTCGGTTTGCATTAGGTCCAAAAACGCAACGATACTGGATTTCGTCAGTGACGTCCGGCCCGGCCACGCAGCATCATGTGTATGAGGATATTATTCTATTTGTTGACATATTTCCAACCGCGTTGTGTGGACTGTGAGCGGCTGAGAAATAGTTCTATTTTAAATCAGAGGTCGGCGCGTGCACGCACATGCACGCACACATGTGCGGAAAGTGCTGCAGTGGATGGAAGGTCAGCGCTGCATTGTGGGATACGCTGCGGCGGGAGGGCGTCACCGTCGACGTCGACGCACGGGACAAAAACCTTTGAGTCGGCACCGCGAGGCGGCACGTTGAGTGAAGGCTCAGATCACAGCCCCTACGGCAACACGTTGCGCATACCGCGCGGGAAGGCGGGGCCCCTACGGCAGCCGAACACTATCGCATCGAGCGCCGGAATGAAGTACCTTCAGTTTCGGCCACTTTGAACGTCATACTCCTATATATATTATGATACCTGTATTCTGAGGATTTCCAACCCTTTTAATTTTGATCTGTTTTGACCATCGAGCGGGTCTATCAAACCGCTCATCGAGCGCTTCCGTTTGGGAGACTTTGGCCTTGTGCTCCACTACGCGTGGATTTCTAACACGCTTCACGTCGCTGTGTTTTCTAACGCAGCAAAACAACGGAATTTCACCAATTTCGAATAATATCCTGTGTTTGAAACTGGATCCATCCAATTGACTGAGGATTTCTCACCGGTGACTCATTATCTCCATATCCTTGTAAATTACCGCGACTCCACATATGCTCCCGTAGTAATATAAAGACGATATCATATATATTTTTTTTAAACTGTAATCAGGATCTGCATGAGCAGCGTCTGCAGAAAGGAAGCTACAGTATCACGGTGTGAAGCGTAGTACTACAACTTTTACTTTGTAGAAAGAGTACTTTTTTATAAACTGCAATACATTTTACAGCAAAGTACTTCTATACTTTTTACTTCAGGAGGAAGGTCAATGCAGCACTTTCACTTCCACTGGAGTCATGTCGGTTCACTGGGGGCCAGTGGTTTCAAACACTAATGACCTGGGGGGCCACCGGCCAGGTTGTCTTCTTCCAGGGGGCCCGTGGTGAACCTCGAGGGGAAAGCGGTCTGTTTTTGGTTTGGTTTTGTTTTTTTTGTTTCTTTTTAACGGCCTCATAATCCTGTTGGAAATAGCTCTCATATTTTTAAAACATTAAGTACATTCGTGTGGATTAATGAAGCGTCAAGAATTGAATAAAATATTTCTGGGCCAGATTTATCAATATATAATCACCACGTAGTGGGCCCATATTGAATTGACAGGCGGGCCGGATGCGGCCCCCGGGCCGGTTGTTTGAGACCCCTGACGGAGACAGTACGGGCGGACAGTGACCTCCGTATTGTCCAGTCTGCATGGCGGAGTGGGGGAGCGGGAGGGAGAGGGAGAGAGAGAGAGAGAGAGAGAGACAGAGAGAGAGAGAGAGAGAGAGAGAGAGAGAGAGAGAGACAGAGAGAGAGAGAGAGAGAGAGAGAGAGGTGGAGAGAGAGAGGGAGACAGGGCGAGACAGAGAGAGAGAGAGAGAGAGAGAGAGAGGTGGAGAGAGAGAGGGAGACAGGGCGAGACAGAGAGAGATAGAGAGAGAGAGAGAAAGACAGAGAGAGAGGAAGAGAGGGAGAGCGAGGAAGAGAGGATGGGGAGAGGGAGAGACAGAGATAGATGGAGAGAGAGAAGAAGGGGGGGGGGGAGAGAGGGGGAGAGGGAGAGAGAGCGAGATGGAAGGAAATACTCATCAATGCCTCCCCCTCCCTGTTTCCTACTTTCCATTGAATGGCTTTTTGTGGATCCAGCCACTAAAAAAAAAATCACTATCATCACTCACTTTGTTCACTTTAACCCATTCTGGATTCCAATAATAATAATAATAATAATAATAATAATATTATTATTATTATTATTAATAATAATAAAAATAGTAATATTATTATTAATAATAATAATAATATAATATAATATAATATAATATAATATAATATAATATAATATAATATAATATAATATTCATAATAATAGTAATAATATTAATAACAATAATAATAATAATAATAATAATAATATATTATTAATAATAATAATAATAACAGTAATCATAATATAATAATAATATTATTAATAATAATAATAATAATAATAATAATAATAATAATAATAATAATAATGATTTTTGGAAAACACAATACATACTGAAACAATAGGAGTCATTGGAGTCAATGGATCAACTTAAAACAATGAAAACATTCGTAATAAAAATCCCTTTCCTGTTCCCATCAAGATGCACATTTTAAATTTGAGAAAAGTTAAATTGAATGAGAAATTTTACAAATTTCAGCTTTTTTTTTTTTTTTTTTTTTTTTTCCAGTTGATTCAATGTCCCCGCTCCGGCCCAAACCCAGTGCGGTTGTTTAGTTGTTTAGTTGTTTAGTTGTTTAGTTGTTTGTTTGTTTGTTTGTTTGTTTGTTTGTTTGTTTGTTTGTTTGTTTGTTGGCGCTCGCGGTGTTGTCGCGCCGCCGCAGCGGGTGCGCGGCCGCGGACGCGTCTCGCCGCCGTCGCCGCCGCCCGGCTCCGCGTGCAACAAAAGAGCCGGGTGGCGCCGTAGCGTTCCACGCACCGAGCCAAGCCCCCCCACCCCACCCCACCCCACCCCACCCCCACCGCCCCCCGTCACCCACCCCGAAATGTGGGTCGACCCGCGGCGGATCTCACCGTTCCCTTTAAAGACAACCGCGGCACTTGTCGCGAAGACGTCCCCACCCCCACCACCACCACCACCACCACCACCACCACCACCACCCACCAAAAACCACGCGCGCCCTCCTCCCCGCGCCCGCATACCGCGGATCTTGAGCAGATTTCACACTGAAGCGAGTCCAGATCCGCGGAAATAAACTGGGATTCGGAGCAACGCTGCACGCGGCGATCGAGCTGCGTGTGCGTGGATCTGCTCGTGCACCGCCCCCCCGCGTGCGTGCATCCTGAACATATTTCTATATATTTTTTTTTTTTCAAAGCACTAAAATATGAAATGCATTGTTATAGACGGCTCCAGCGCCGCCCCCGAACTCACTGTGATGCGGGGGATGTTCTTCTTGCCCTGGTAGCCGGACATCTTCGCCGCTCGCTCTCCGGAGCCGCCGCCGGTGGAGGAGTGGGACGCGCGGGGGGTTTCTGCCGCCGCGGGTGGGAAGGACGGAGGAAAGGGCGGAGGAGGAGGAGGAGGAGGAGGAGGAGGAGGAGAGACGCGGCGGACCGACCGGACCGGACCGGACCGGACCGGGAGGGCGGGCGGGAGGGAGGGAGGGCGGTGTCGGTGCCGCAGGGGAGGCTGCAGAGGCCGCGCGGGAAAGACGGGGAAGACGAGAAGGAGAAGAGGAGGAAGAGGAAGAGGAAGAGGAGGAATCGGGTGGAATTGTCTGGTCCCTGCCTCCGGATCTCCGCCGATGCAGCAAAACCTCCGGACGGACTGGGAAGGAGGGAGGCGGGAGTAGGAGGGAGGAGGGAGGAGGAAGGAGGAGGAGGGAGGAGGAGGAGGAGGAGGAGGAGGAGGAGGAGGGAGGAGGAGGAGGCCTGGGGTCCCGGGGAGCCACCGCGCACGCGCAGGGCCCCGCCCTGCTCCACTCGGGAGCGGATTCCGCTCCCACTGTCGACGCTGAATCCCTGTCCGGTCTCACGGCTTTAAGGGTCCCGAATGTGGAAGCGTCTTCTTCCCGATTCACACGCGCACGCACGCTCCCCTAAATATGTATTTTCACGTCAAACTGAACTCAAACGCGCAGATAGTGTCCTTTTGCAATTACAAAATAACCCTGAAGTTTTTGATTTCATCGATGAATAAAGAAAGAAAGACAAGGGAGAGAGAGAGAGAGAGAAAGAAAGGAAGGAAGACAGGGTAAAAAAAAGAAAGACAAGGGAGAGAGAAAGAAAGAAAGACAGACAGGGTAAAAAAAGAAAGAAAGAAAGAAAGACAAGGGAGAGAGAGAGAGAGAAAGAAAGGAAGAAAGACAAGGGAGAGAGAGAGAGAAAGAAAGAAAGAGGGAGGGGAATGGAAAGAAGGACGATACACAACTGGGAGAGGGAGAGAAAGGAAGATAAACAGGAAGGGAGAGGTATAAAGGCAGGATATGGAGGAAGAAAGACAAAGAGAGCAAAAGAGAGAGAGAGAGAGAGGGGAGAAACAAGAGAGTCAATGATGTCATAGCAGTAATATCTGCTTTGTTGTGCTTTTGGCAATAAAAAAAAAACCCTTGACCCTTGACCCTTGACCCTTGAGAGGAGCAGCAGAGTGTGTGTGCGCGTGGTCTTGATGTTTATTTAACCACTCACGTCTTTATCCAAATCCATATTTAATCACATTAAGTCAAACCGAGACTCTCATTCCGTCTATTTAGGGGATCTTTAAAATATGCACATTTTTTATCTTAAGTCCAACTTGTGCTCTCATAAATATGTAGAATTGTTTGTGTTTGTGTTTTTTTTTTAAATTGTATTTAATGTACCTCATGCACTTTGGAAAAACAAAGAAGTGTTCACACGCTGAACTGTTTCTCGGATCCTAAAAGATAAACAGATTCCACACAGACTGTGCATAACGTCCATTACTGTCCAGGGATCAATGAAACAAATGAAGGTTCAGTGGGTTCTTCAACTGACCTCCCTGCAGTGCTGCAAGTCACTGCAGGGATCACATGGGTCAGCTACAGACCACAAGCTACGGACCACCAGCTACAGACCACAAGCTACGGACCACCAGCTACAGACCATCAGCTGCAGCTACAGACATCAGCAGCAGATAAAAGCTACAGACCACCATTTACCGACCATCAGCTGCAGACCCCAGCTACAAACCACCTGCTACAAACCTTCCGCTGAAAACCACCTGCTACAGACCACAAGCTACAGATCACCTACTACAGACCATCAGTTACAGACCTTCAGCTGCAGACCACCTGCTACAGACCACAAGCTACAGACCACCAATTACAGACCATCAGCTGCAGACCACCAGCTACAAACCACCTGCTACAGACTTTCAGCTGCAAACCACCTGCTACAGACCACCTTCTACACACCACGAACCTACAGACCACCTACAACAGACCATCGCTACAGACCACCTGCTACAGACCTTCAGCTGCAGACCACCTGCTACAGACCTTCAGTTGCAGACCATCAGCTGCAGACCACCTGCTACAGACCTTCAGCTGCAGACCACCTGCTACAGACCTTCAGCTGCAGACCACCTGCTACAGACCTTCAGCTGCAGACCACCTGCTACAGACCTTCAGCTGCAGACCACCTGCTACAGACCTTCAGCTGCAGACAACCTGCTACAGACCTTCAGCTGCAGACCACCTGCTACAGACCATTAGTTACAGACCATCAGCTACAGACCACCTGCTACAGACCTTCAGCTGCAGACCACCTGCTACAGACCTTCAGTTGCAGACCATCAGCTGCAGATCATCTGCTACAGACCATTAGTTACAGACCATCAGCTACAGACCACCTACTACAGACCTTCAACTGCAGACCACCGGTTACAGACCACCAGCTGCAGACCTTCAGCTACAGACCCTCAGCTACAGACCATCAGAAACAGAAACAACATCAAAATGCATTGGATTGGATCAACCACAGCATCACCTTGAAAATGTATATATTTTTTTTTTCTCAAGTTAAAATGTGCATCTTAATTTCTACAAATGTCGACATTGATCCAGTGATGTGGAACATTCATGTCCATTTAGGAGCCGCTCCCTCTGGGTTGGCCCTCTATCGCGTTGGATCGTATTACGTCATAATAAATCACATTACGTCACGGTGCCCGATGGGAAATGCAGTGAAAACAAATACACAGCGTCTGGAAAGCTTGGCCAAACAAAAGAAATGCCTTTCATTTCCTACATAAATTTAACACTGGATGCAAGTTTTGTTTGTTCTTTCGGAGTGGGTGGAGACGGTGGAGAGGGAGGGAGAAGGAAGGAAAGAAAGGAAGAAAGAAAGAAAGAAATAAAGAAAGAAAGAAAGATGCACCACCTTGTTGTCCAGGTTCTGCAGGGCTTCCTTGCCGCCGCTCTGCCGGATCTCCACCTTCCGGGGCTGGCACACCTCGGTCTGCCGGTCCGCCGCTCTGCCCCCATCGCCGCCCCTTCCCCGGGACAGGGAGTCCAGGTCCAGGGTCTTGCTGTCCGCAGAGCCCTGCACCGGGCAGAACATGCCGCAGAATTTCTGCCGGGGCTTCGGGCTCCCGGAGCCCATGTTCTGGAAGAAGGACGGGACTTCCCCGGTGGTCGACATGCTGGAACAGCCGGCGGGGGTGGGGGGCGGGGGGGTCGCAAGACGCTGGGGCGAGGACGCACGACGAGATGCGCACGCTTAGGACTGGAACCTCCGCCTTCGTTGCCGGCTCCGGGTCTCAGGTGGAGGCACTGTGGATCAACAATACGCCGCTCAGATGATGATGCACCACGATGCATACACACACACGCACGCATCCATGTGCATGCGTACGGACGTACGTTTTGGGCGCAGTCACTATACCTACATGCCCATATGATTTTACCCAAAGGGAATGACTGCGCCCAAAATGTGCAGGGGAAAAAAACAACACACACACACACACACACACACACACACACACAAGCGCCCCCAGCCCTTTTCCCAGCTCATCATCTTCACACATTTCTTGCTTACTCATGAGGCAAGCTTGCATTTTTCGCAGCCCCAAGCCCCGGAAACCCCAAAGCACCAAGACGATCCGGCCACAAAGGAAAGCGTTGCAACCTGACGGATCTCACAGACGACACATTGAATAGAAGAGTATCTGAGAATAAATGTAGATTGGGGGGATTATTACCTGTAGCCTGCGTGAACCCTTCCGGAGACTAGAGTCTGGCGGTGGAGGAGGAGGAGGCGGAGGAGGAGGAGGAGGAGGAGGAGGAGGAAGTGGTGGTGGTGTTGTAGGAGGAGGAAGTGGTGGTGGTGGAGGCAGGCGCGCATCAGAGGAGCTTGACTGTCCGGAAATGACTCGTCCTCCGCCGCTCGGAGAAAAGACTTGCTCCCTCCTTTATATGTCCGGAACCCCCCCCCCCCTCCACCACACACACACCCTCCATCGGGAAGGGTGGAGATGGGGTGGGGGGGGGGGGGGGTCGGGGGGTCAACGGGCTCAGGAATCAGGACCCTGGACAGTTCCCAAAGTCACACCCAGTTCAGGAACAACAGCAATGGGCGCTGTCCTTTCAGCACCATGACTGACAGCAGGATATCTATCTTTCTATCCATTCGTCTATCTATCCATCTATTCCTCTCTCTACACATCTTCCATCAATCCATCTATCTATCTATCTGTCTATCATCTATCCATCCGTCCGTCTCTCCATCTATCTATCTATCTATCTATCTATCTATCTATCTATCTATCTATCTATCTATCTATCTATCTATCTATCTATCTATCTATCTATCTATCTATCTATCTATCTATCAATCAACCTGAAACAACATTACTCTAGAAAGTACCACCTTTGTACTAAATTTAAATTCTATAGGTAATTGCTCTCAAATGTACTTAAAGTATTAAAAGTAAAAGTGCTTGGGCGGACTTCCGTCGTCGCACCTGGCCGTCCAGGTACCTGTTCTCTGGCGCTCTCGGTGCACGGGACACTCGTCGCTGGGGGGGCCGGGCTGTGAAGGGGGGGTCTGCTGTCGTCTGTTCTGTAGTTGCCATGTGCGTGGGCTGGGCGCTGGTCAGGGGCCTGTTGGCCCCCCCTTTGCGCCCGTGGCTGGTCGCTGTGGGTTGTGCTTCTCCTATCTCTCCCAGAACCAGAACTCAAACTCAGTGCATACACGACACAATAGGCCTTGGGTTTGCGGGACGGCTTGGGTGTGAGCTACGTGGGTAGGGATGTGGCGGGCGGCTGCGATCTTGCCCGTCACACTCCTGCCCCGGCGTGCTTTACTTCGGTCCTGCAATTTTGATACCACTCATATTGGCTGAGAACACATATACACCCACACAAACCTTACTCCAAACAACACACCACCAGACCTGGGTTTGCGGGGCAGGAGGGGAAGTGTCAGGTTCAACATGCTTGGAGGACCCGGACCCCCACAACCCGCAAATTTTAACTTCATTTACCAAAAGCACACATTGAGCACCGGGGTTTCCGGGGTAGCGGGGGGCTGATGGGTTGGTGTAGGGGTGTAGTTTGATGGGGGGTGACCGGATGGGCCTCGGGGCATCCTGCACCACACTCAGCTACATGGGTGGGCGCTCGGGGCTTGTGGCCGGGGGGGGCATATGGCCGGTTGCAGTATGGCGAGCCTTGCCTTTGCATGGGGTGTTGGTGGGCATGGGGGCTCCCTGCTCGCCGGCGGGGCGGGCGGTTCTCGCAGGGTGACGGTCTGTCGGCGAGGGACCTGGCTCTGCGGTCCGTGCCTGGTGCCCGCGGCCAGGGGTTCTGCGTCTGCGGGTGCGTCTTATGCCTGCACATGGGGGTGGGTTGTATGTGCGCTTGTGCGAGGTCTCCTCGCGCTCTCTGGGACTGGTTTATGCTCCTCTGGGATGTGCGTGGGTGTTATGCGGCTGGTGGGTGGGCTTGGTGGTGTCTATACAGCTGTGGGACTCAGGGGTGGCTTCAGGACCTTTTCCGCTGCTTCTAGGTGCTACAATATAATTCCGACCTCATACACCAGAAATAATTTGGACAAATCACCTGCGGACACGTCACACACACACACACACACACACACACACACAGACACACACACCACCAGCACCTGCTTTGAACACTCCTCCAAACACCCTCCTGGTTGTATCACTCTCCTTTCCTCCCTCATCTACTGCCATAACTATGACAGGAAGAGGCCAGGTGCTCAATTGCTGTTCCAGTTTTCCTGGACTTAGTTAACTCTGTTTTGTCGATACATGCTGTCGTCTGATGTTTCCGTGTTTATGTTTTTCCATGTACATGTTTCTATGTCTTACTCGTGGTGATTCTCTCCCTGTTGGGGTAGTTATGATGATCGGTTGTTTAAAGACCAAAACATGGTACGATGGTTCTCCAAAGAGGGGGGTTGGTGGTGGCTCGGTGTAATAAGAAGCTGTGCTCTTGTCATCCCACAGGTCGCCCACAGGACAGAGTTATTGCAGCAGTCGTTGATGATTAAAGAATGAATAAAGAGTTGCATTGCAGGTGGAGAAGTTGAACTCCACCTGCAGACTAACTCTGTTCTAGATGCAATGGAACAAATACTCTGTGTTGTATGTCCAGCATGCTGACAGCACAGGTCAAAAAGAAAAAAAAAAAAGTTAAAGTGCTCGATGATATAACGGAATCTATAACACAGCATAAAATGCTTCTGCAGATGGTGCTCATTCAGATCCTGATTACAATTTGCAATAAAACAGAACATTCAGGTGGTGTTACAGTAATGTACACGGATATGGAGCTGATGAATCGGTGATGAGCTATCCGAAATAAGCAGTGCGAGAGATCCAGTCTGCGATATTCAATATATAAATATCAATACTGAATTTTGTTTTAGTAACATGTGTTTCACCCACTACTGACGTTTACCAGGCTGACAGGCTAGAGTGTGAGGCAACGCTGAGAAAACTTTTAATTAATCTCATACCGTGGAGCTGCGGAGCTGCTGTAGAGCTTAGAGTACTAGCTACTCTTGTTTTTTCGACTACATTCCTCACAACTTGACCAAATGTTAGCCACACTCCTAGACCCTGAAGGTTGCCTTAGCGTGGCAGCTCCGCCTGCCACACGTCGGTGGCGTTTCCAGGGCCCTCCGACACAGAGACGCTGCAAAGACGCCAATATATTGGAGAGAGTGGACAGATGGAACAAGCCTGGAGCAGATGGACACGTTGTCCTGACAGAGGCTCTCCCTGTGTGTGTGTGTGTGGGGATGGCTGATTTCACCTGTGTTCGTCAAACTGCTCTGATGACCAACGGGCACACAGCCACCCCTGCTCCCGGGCCCCATTAACTAGGCCCAAGGCAGGTGTGGCTGCTTAAATCGCACCCCCCCCACACCACACCGAGGTTTCCGAACGCAAATATAAACAAAGACTATTGAAATTTCCTCATTTTGGCGGTTTAATCTTTTAACAAACGTCTAGAGCAACCAGAATACAGGCGCACTGATGCTTGGTTAATGTAGCCCGCACATAGCCAAAGGGGGTTATTTGGATCAATTCAATCACATTTCAGCTATTACATCAGATTATAATGTCAAGAACTGAAAGATACATGCATAGATTATGTGATTTAGAGGACGAAGAAAGACTGCTTTGACAACTGAAACATAAATGAAGGAATTGATCAGCACCAGGGGTGTTCTAAAATGACTATTTCCTCAACTGCCAAGCAACCCTGCCGTGGCTCAACTTACTACAATGAATACAGTGTATTTCTGTTTTGTTAAGGGTCTTGCCATGCCATAAAATGTCACGTTATGTCAAGCCAGTGCCTTGCTCAAGGGCAAATGGTAGGAATGTGCACCTTGTATTTTAGCCTTTTTTTGTGTAAGTGAAAATCCATAACAGAGATTCTTGCGGATTTCCACTTTAAAAAGCCAGTGTGTCCCAGGACATTGGCTGGGACTCGAATTCTCTGCTCGTGTTTTGTTTCTTTTCGAACGCTGTGTGCACACCAAACCAAACCAAAGCAAAGCAAAGCAAAGCAAAGCAAAGCAAACCATAATAAAACTTTTTTTCTACTGCTGCACACAATCCTGCCCGGTTCCCATGACAACGGCCGGGGTGGAAAATGGCTTTGTTGCGAGGAGTCCCCTTCCCAAAAATGGCTGCGAGGGTCAGCCTGCGTGGGTGTGTGAAGTGTTGTGGGTGGTACGCCACGACAAGAGACACCGCAACACCACAACACCACTACACCACAACACCACCACAACACCACAACACCACCACTCCACCACCACACCACAACACCACAACACCACAACACCGCATAGGGAATATGGATTTGCCCACAACTTGTCGAGATGTATTTTAATACAAAAGACAGAAATAAAGAATATTATTCATCGTACACATGACAAACTACTACTTTACTGCGTTTACTTTGGTTATTTCCTAAAACTAAGCAACACGCTCTCCCACCAGGGCCAGGGCAGGGGGGCTGTGTTAGATAACCAGGGGAGGTTTGGCAGCCAGCCACAGCAGCCGGGGGAGAGTCGGAGGGAGGGGGAGTCCGGGGAGAGGTGGAGTGAGGGGAAACGGGGGAGAGTCGGAGTGAGGGGGAGTCGGGGGAGAGTCGGAGGGAGGGGGAGTCGGGGGAGAGTCGGAGGGAGGGGGAGTCCGGGGAGAGGTGGAGGGAGGGGGAGTCGGGGGAGAGTGGGAGTGAGGGGAAACAGGGGAGAGTCGGAGTGGGGGGGAGTCGGGGGAGAGTTGGAGGGAGGGGGAGTTGGGGGAGAGGTGGAGGGAGGGGGAGTCGGGGGAGAGTCGGAGGGAGGGGGAGTCGGGGGAGAGTGGGAGTGAGGGGGAGTAGGGGGAGAGGTGGAGTGAGGGGGAATCGAGGGAGAGTTGGAGTAAGGGGGAGTTGGGGGAGAGTCAGAGGGAGGGGGAGTAGGGGGAGAGGTGGAGCGAGATGGAGTCGGAGTGAGGGGGAGTCGGGGGAGAGTTGGAGTAAGGGGGAGTCGGGGGAGAGTCAGAGGGAGGGGGAGTAGGGGGAGAGGTGGAGCGAGG
>NC_137204.1:26004257-26054257 GCF_960531495.2 Zeus faber | reverse complement strand
AAGGACCAAGTTCTCGGTCTCAGTGATTTACCCAAAACTCAATAGTACAATATTTAGTATCATAATACTGACTTATTTACATTGACTTTAATATTTTTTATTTTATATTCCTATTTTCCTTGGTTCCTTCTTTTTTATTGTTATTATGAAATAGAATAGTAATATTATTATCATATAATAATAATGATAATGATAATAATACTACTAATAATAATAATAGTCATAAAAACTGAATTTATTGTGCAAACATAAAGTAAAATAAATAAGACAATGCCATGGGAGCCTTCTCTCATGGCGTCTGCAAAATGAATCTGCTGCTGTGGATGTGGAGGAGACCCAAATATTCACCGAGGAATCGGTTAGAACCGGGGGCGTGGTGATTTGCAGATGGAAGGTTACATGGATGGATTGCACTGGGGCATTTACCTCCTTTGTTGATATTTTATTACAACTTAAAGCAGAAATTTAGATTGAGTTTGCTACGCATTATGAACATATTTAAAGATTTCTTTGACACGGGTGTTTTTTTTTTTTTTTACCCCTCTCCAGCTCTGCATATAAGCAAATACCATCGATCTAAAGACTAATAGCACTTGAGTTTTCAACAGTGGTAAACTAAATAATTGACATGAGGTAATTTACAGGGTTCTCCCAACAAACTGTACTTATTTTAATGATTTAAAATAATCAAAAATCTCCATGTGAACTGACATTAATAAATTATTTATTATTATTATACATTATTGAACTCCCTGTGTCCTGGGTACCTACAGATTAAAACTCTCAACCAGTTCCTTACTGAGTCACTAAATGTTAAGTTAAATCAGTAAAATCTACAGAGATGTACAATTACAGGAGCGTGAAGGTAAAAAACACTAAAAATAAAATAGCTTCATTGAGCTCAAGGACACCGAGATGTCGTTTGTTTTGAATAATCTGTGAAAGGACTTAACACATGAAATATGATATAAACTGATGTTTCTTTTCCATTCAAATGTGATTTTGGGGTAAATACAAATAGCACCAAGGGCAACACTGGCTGTGCACGTCCCAGCTTCCTGCAGTTCTTTCTACGTGAGGTCATTCACTTTGCTTGGCTTCCTTCCTTCCATCTGGGGAGGGAAGCCTGAACATCCATCTGTTAAATGACTAACGTGGCCCTTTTTTGTTTTTTGCCACAGCAAAAAAATACCAATAGAGGGAGCTGTTCTTATGCAGTTCTTTTTTTTTTTTTAAGAGGTTTGGACATGGATCAAGAAACCCCCTTTGTATTTATAACAAGATGAGAAAATATCGGTGATTTTGGAGTGAGTTTGGATGTCATTGAAGGATTTGTTCGGCGTTCCTCAACCCGGGTTTTAAAATGCAGTGCAATCGGGCAAACGCTTCTGCCTTAAAAAAACTAACCCTCTCTTCTGAAAATGCGGAAGCCGACAATAAAGAGTCTTAATTTGTTATAGCGGGAATTTAATGGTTACAAGCCCTCCCTTCTATCAGTTTTAGATGGTTTTATTCAAGGGAAGAGACTAGAAACAAGACGTTGTGTCGCTTCCTACTGGCAAACATCTGCAGCCGACGTGACGCTCTGAACGCACCGCAACTGCAAAAAGCCGATTTAAATTGGGCTGCGTCGAGACACTGAAAAGCGGCAGCTTTGTGTATAATATTACTTCGACATGGAGGTTTACAAAGGTAAAGTGGGTTGGATTAAAGAGAACAGACCACTTGGACACAAAAACAAAATCCCGGGGCCGTTTTTCTTGATTTAGGTCTTTAATGACAAAATTGTATATCAATTCCAATCAACGGGGGAAAAAACTATTAAAAGCAAACGTATCATGACAATAAGTCCTGTTCCAAATCCCTTCTCCTCCACGCTCTCTTTTCACATTAGGACCCGCTCTCAACACAGCGTCCCCCGTTTGGGGTGTTTTTGAGAGAAACTCATCATCATGGATCCAAACTCCACTCTATGACTCCTGCGACCTCCATCACTCACAATCCGTCTCAGAGTTCTCGACCGAAAACACTTCTCAAAGTCGTCTGGGTGTGGCTGGATATTATTATTATTTTATTATTATTACTATTATTAGTGAGTTAATACAGTGATGGATTAGAATTAAAATATGCGGGTGGAGATCAATTTGTCCGTTCTGATCAGTGATGATTCAGTCAGTGTCAATACCTGGAAGGTTTTGGAAAATGAACCAGGAAATACTTGCCAAATGAGCTAATGCCTTAATGTCTCTCATTCCTCTCCTCCCGCCTGCTGAATTATCCTCTAGTGTTTAAATAACCTTCTATTGCAATATATCAACGTTAAATTGAAAAGTATTTGAATAAAGATACTGCAACCCCAACCTTAGATTGCACTGAACGTTCTGTTATCCTTTAAATCCCCCCTGCTCTAGCTGTTCACACTGTAAATAACCTCACATTTAAATAAGTACATGTTGTGCTAATACACTAACGCCACCCCAAATTCCAACAAATTTGCGGATAAACCCTTTCATTTTTTACGCCACGAGTAAACAACCTCAAAACGCCGAATAGCTTAAATTGCAAAGAAATGAAGGTTAAGGTTTTCCAATAAGTCAAACTTAAATTGCGATTTACCCTCCACACGCTGAGTAAATAACCTGCAACGTATTTCCAACCTCACTGCGCAAACAGCTAAAGGGGTTGGAGGGAAAATTAAAAGCACAGCTTCGTTGAAATTGAATGAAATAAATTTAGTTGAAGGTATTGCAACGACTCAACGTTACATTGCAATGCATTTAAGATTACAGCATTAATTATCCCTCAACTGAAGGAATTTGCCAATTTCCCCTCAAAATGGAGCCTCCCTGCGCTCTAGCGCCCTCTGGCTGTTTAAACTCTAAGTAACCTTCAATTCCAATCGTTTCATTCCCTGGTATTTCAATAGCTCCAACCCAAATTCAGATTAATTTGCCACGTTAACCCCTTTTTATTATTATTTTTTTTTAAAGGGAATAACCTCAAATTGTAATACATTAACTTGAAATAAAATATTGCAAACTAAATGGATTCCTTTAATTTTAACCCCTCTAGCTGTTTACATGGTGATAGGTAGGTGAAGGTGAATACCCTTAAATTGTGACACCTTGAAGTTAAATTGCAATACATTTAGGGATAAGGTATCGCAATAAATTCACCGTTTTTTACCCATGACACCATTTTTGGATTCATAATTACCATTTGTATTTTCTCAGTTCATCCTTCCATCTCTGCACATAGAACACCGGCTCAAAAAGGAAGATGGGAGAGATTTGAGCTTTGTTTACTCAACACCGGAGAACCTTACACAGCACTACTCTAAAAACCGGAAACCACAGCAAAGCATCAGCGTCGGCACGATCACCGCCCAGACAAAACGCAGCAAAACACATATTTAATCATTCCGGGGGTAAACAGGGACGTCAACACAGAGGCCACGCCAAGTCATGCTGGAGCTACGTCACCTTGACTCCACATGCTGCTCCACCCGCGTTCCAGAATATCAAACTTCATGCCCGAACAGCTGATATTGGGGGGGGGGATACAATTGAAATAAAATAAAAATATGCTACGCTGAGGAGTTGATGGAGGACCGTTAAGGAGACTTCCCGTTTGTCCGAACACGAGACTCGTGCCCCAATTTGGTTCCTCTCGTCTGCTCGTTTTCCTCCAAAAAAAATTTTTTTTTTTTTTTTTTTTTTGAAAAAGTATGTTTTTACGTTTCGGAGGCTGATGACAGTGGTTCTATCGTTACCGCTCCCTTTCCTTCTCCCGTAAAAAGCCAAATTGATCTATAAATCAACCAAATATACCGTATATATTTATTGCAACTTCACGATTTTGGGAACCCTAGAATGAAGAACGATGGCTCAAAAATGACGTTTTCTGCTTATATTTATAAAGGATTCCTCAATTTCCTTCAGAGACGGCTGAATCAATCATTTTTCAAGGTGTTTTTGATGAGGTGAACTCACCCCATCTCAGTTAGTTGAATTAAATATCAATTCATCGAACAATACGAACAAACACAGAAAAAAAAACAATGAAAGCGAAAAAAGAAAACTAAATAGAAGCAGCCGGGTCATCTTTTGACGCGACATGCCTTCAGGGGGTTTAAACACAGTTCGGGAAATTGTTTAAATTTTTGCTTTCATACATTTTTGCCTTTTAAGTGGATAATTGCAATTTTGCTGCTGGTAAAATTCACCATTTAAGAGGTTTTCAAACATTTAAAGCAAAAAAAAACCCCCAAAAAACTATTTTGATGTCTTAGAACCAGAAACAACACTGGGAAACATGAGTCCACTGTTGATACTGTAGATGTCGTGTTCAACATCTACAGTTGGGAGAGAAAAAAAAATTATATATTTCTAGTAATTAATGGAGGAAAAACTAAATATTTGGGTTTTGTTTTTTTTTGTTGTTGTTTTTTAGAGACCTGGGTCCTTTTTTTGGTTGAAAAGGGAGCGAGAAGCAGCAGCAGCAGCAGCAGCAGCAGCAGCAGCAGCAGCAGCAGCAGCAGCAGCAGCAGCAGCAGCAGCAGCAGCAGCAGCAGCAGCCGCTCTGTGATATGTTGCAGACAAACCGAGAAATGTCGACATCGACACAAACAGAAAACACAAACTCAAACCTGGACTTTGCCACGAAACCAAAAAAATTAAATAAATACTGTTAAGATACAATAACACGAACGAATACTACACTGAGGGAAAAAAAAAAAAAAAAAAAAGACTTGGGTTGTCCAGTTTAAGTCACTTTTGGGGACCTTGTGTTGAAAACCTATATTAAAAATGAATACTCTTTATAAGAACATAATAAAGCAACAGCTCACAAATTTATCACTTTTGGCAGAAAAAAAAACCCAAATACTGTTTAGATTTATACTAAAAGGGTTTGAAAATTACTAGATCTACACGAGTCCAGTTTAAGTCACTTTTGGGGACGTTTTGTGTTTTTGAAAACGTAGGGTTAATACTCTTTCATAAGGACATAATAAAGTAACGTCTCCAACTCAGCTTACTTTTGGCAGAAAAAACATTTTGTGATGATGGAGCCGTAAAATGTTTAAAAGTGAAATCGACGTCCGTCTCACAAATTTGTCTCTTTTTGGCAATTCTTTTTTAAATAAAAAAAAACCCCAAAATGCTTCCCGTGCAGAGCACGGGTATAACCACTCTGTAAACCAGCTAATGTTGCAAAATAAATAAGAGAAGATTTTAAGATAACCTCCAGTGATTTTTTTTAATAATAATCATATTATTAATAATAAACAAAATAAACAAAAAATGCTACTTCCATATGTAGTTTGCTCATATAACCAACGACTGGAACCCTCCTTTCTAGAATGGCTCCTCTCCCTTGTTAGAAGCCAAAGTGAGTAGTAGTAGTACTAGTGGTGGTAGTAGTAGTAGTATTAGAATTTGGTTTGGTCTAATACTTCGTCCCTGTCCTCAAAAAAAATAAAATAAAATAAAATAAATCCATCGATCGATTGCTAAAAATAAAATAAACCAAATCACTGGTGGAGGGAAAGGGAAAATACGACCCAACTTCATTCCTTAAAAAGCGAATTATAAAATGAGAGAGAGAGGGAGAGAGAGAGAGAGAGAGAGAGGGGATATCTACAGAGTCGGAGAAAGACTGGTTAAGAAAAGAAAAGGGTGAAGAAGAGATAGAGAAGGGGAGAGAGGGAGGGCACGTTGGGTGGAGATGGCCATTCTTCTTTCACAACAAAAACCTCTCCACCTGACGTCACGGCCGCTTTTCGTAGGCACTTCCTGTGGCTTGGGGGGGGGTTCTAGAAATAGCTGGCGGGGGGCGTGGTCAACTTCTTCCCGATGTAGACACTGAGGAAGAGGAGGGAGAACACACTTGGGTTAGTGAGATGAGGCGGACGCCCGAGCACCGCGCCCACATGTGCTTGTTGTGTGAACGTTCCGTTTCAAGGCGGAGCTGCTCCACCCTTTGCCGGTTCGGTAGAACAGCCACCACCGCTCCACCACATTTTGGAAGGTGGCCGCGGGGATCTGCTCCCATTCAGACGCGAGAGCGTCGCCGTTGTCGGGCGATGGGGGCGCGGCTTGCCGCCTGCGCTCCAACTCACCCCCGCGGGGTGGGGTGGGGTTGGGGTGTGGTCTCCGTGCAGGCCAGTCCAGTTCTTCCAGAGTCAGTAAAGCATTTCTTTATGGACCTGGCTTTGTGTCCTGCTGAGACAGGAAAGGACCCTCCCCAAACTGTTGCAACAAAGTTGGCAGCGCACAGTTCTCTATGATGTCGTCGTGTACTGCAGTGTTAAGATTCCCCTTCACTGGAGTTAAAGGGCGGAGCCCAAACCATGAGAAACAGCCCAGGACCATTATACCTCCACCACCCACCTTTACAGTTGGCACTCTGCGCGCAGGCAGGCAGCGTTGTCGTGGCATCGCCCAAACCGCTCCATCAGACGGCAGATGGCGAAGACGGAGAACACCTTTCTATCGCTCCAGAGCCTAAAGACGCCACGCTTTACACCACTCCAGCCGACGCTTTACACCACTCCAGCCGACGCTTGGCATCTCGCGCACGGCGTTCTCAGGCGTCGCAGAGCCCGCGACGAGCGGCCCCCGTGCCGACGCTGCCTTCGGAGCCCGTTGGGAAATCTGCCGCTGAGTGAGGACGGCCGTTCTGGGACGCTTCCCCCTTCGGGATAACAGAACCTCGGGTGGAGCGGGGTGGAAACTCGACAAACGCGTCGAAAGCCACCCGAGCCCTTTAGCGCGACCCCGCTCTACCGCAGACGTCCGAGGGCACGCAGCCGTTAAGACGCGGGTGCGGCCGAAACGGCACTAAGCCCTTCACCGGGTGGGGAGTCCGCCGGCGTGCGTCTGGGTGGTCAAAGTGCCAACAGCACAGGGCAGCTCGTGTGGCGCTGTGTTCACGGGGATCGGTGTCGCATTTCCAGGCGAGCGCCGGCCCGAGCGGGGCCACACACGGCGTTTCCTGAATGCAGGACGACAGCCGCGCGGCATTTAAACCGTCGTCGACGCGCGGGGGACGGCGTTCACAAATCATGAGACAGAGGTTGACGACTAATCGCCACGGTGTCATGAAATAAAAACTTTAAACCTATCTTCCTCGTTCGTTTTACGCCACCGCCGCAGCGCGGTGAGATAGGACTCGATGCAATTGGCCAAGGTCAAGGCCGCGAGCGGAAATGGGCGACGGGACGCCGGGGTCCCGGGAGCGGTGAGGTGCCGTTGTTGTCTTACCCCAGTCCCAGGGCGAGGACGTGCGACAGCATCAGCGACGGGATGAAGACTTTAAGGAACTCGGCGGAGAAAAGGCCTCCCTTCTTCATGGCCCCGGTTTTCCTCATGCTGAGCGTTACCGAGCGCCGGGGGTGACGGAAGTGGAACTCCCTGCAGGGGCAGAAACGCGTTTTTGGAATTTGGGCTTTTTAATTTTGCGGGGGGGGGGGGGGTTATTCTGAGTCCTACTTGAATAAACAAATTAAAGTCCTACTCCCCCGAAAGACGCTGTTAAAGTTTTACTTCTCCCCCCCCCCCTCTATCTCTCGAGGGGAAGGGGCGAGTGCGCTCCTCAAGATGTTCTGTAGCCTAATGCTCCACTTAAAAACAGCTCCAAAAGCGCGGGGGAGGTGGTGCTCCCAAAAAAAACAAAACAAAAAAAAAACCTACACCCCTAACTAATCTCCGTATAACCTCCTTTTCTTTTTGTTTGTTCCGTTACGGCCACAGCACATTTCACTACACCCCACTTTAACGCAAAGGCTTGGTCAGAGCTTGTGAATGCTGATGTTGGGCGTCATCTAAAATGACGGCCAGTGACAAAGTATGTTTTTGTATTTTTATTGTCAAAGGTGATTTCCACAGCTCTGAGTTCGTCGAGACCTTTGCACATTGGCCATGACACCGGCCCACGGCACTGACACTGGGTAAACAAACAAGTGTGTATGTGGCATCACTGGACCTAGTACCTACGTTATGTGTGCTACTACTGGCGATCATACTTTTACATACTACTTTTTTTTTTTTTAATGCACCTGTTTACTTGGTCACCCAAAAAAATATTGCTGCCTTTAAACCAACGTAGATCTTATTTTCATGATTTTATTTTCCCTCCTCATACAGATGTTAGAAGTACCGCTTCGGTAACTCTTCTTTTCCGATGCTGGAAGGCCGGGCTGGGCGACAAAAAGCGAACCCCCCCCCCCTCCAAAGTATGCCTTTAAATGGAGTCCTGTCCTAACACATCCCCTCGTAGGACGGCGAAGCAGCGGCTCACTTTGGGGGAATGTTTTCCGGTCGACTGGACCAGTCGGCGACCCAGTCTGCGTCTTTCATCAGGATGTCCATGTCCCGCTCCTTATCGCGAACGTCCTCTTCTGACTGGGAGGGAAACACACAGAAACGCACGCAGGGTGTGAGGACCCCGCAAACATAGACTTAGAGATTGTAGACGTAGACGTAGACTTTTGTTTTTTTGAAGCCTACACGTGACAAAAAACGCAGAAATCATCAGAAAAGTGGGACCCAAATATAAGAGTTCAGGATACGATAGGAGTGTCCTTATTGTCAGGGATACATCAAACTCAAACATATTTCCTTCACAGAGAGACAGACAACGAGAAATAAAGAGATAGACGATAGAGAAAGAGATGACAGATAGCATATAAAAGACAAAAAAGATAAATATTAAGAAAGAAATGCACAGTACATTCACATAACATGTTTCCTAATAATACTAATACTAATAATAGCAACTGAAAATATTCAACAATAACAAATCAATCCATTTTCATAACAATTTGCAGTATTATATGCTATCTTGTTTTGGGCTGTGGAGCATTTTGATTTGAGAGCTCGGCTTTAACTGGGTCAAAGTCCTAATCATTTCAACTTGGTCGGGTGTCGTAACCGCCACGCGTAGCGCCGCCGCCGCCCAGGAACGGAACGGGGTCTCGAACTCCATTTCCCTAATTTCACAGGAGCTTGGGCCGCTGCCTCCGCCCGCAGCCATGCATTGAGCTAACAGAGTCGTCACTATCGCTGTACTGCATGACACTGGCACTGACCTCGTCTGAATCTTTGCAATTTGGACAAAAAGCAATAAAGTCTTATCGCAGCTTGATCGCTCTATTGCTCCACCTTTCCAGGTTGCCTAGGAAACCTGCCGCAATGTTCCCAATTTTTTTTTTTTTGCTTGTCTTTTGTTAGGCTATTTTTTTGTCCTTGCCGTATTTTCATTCAACTTTGTCATACATTGTTCAGCAATAAAACAAATATGTCAAACTTTTTAATCAACATGGTAAAATTCATATTTTGTTTCTGTTTTGCCATTATATTTGCGCATTTGGTCCCTGTAGACTTTGGAAAAGGCACACATCTATGTAAAACAATTATATGATTTAATTAATTTTAATTCTGAATGTATAATATAGGACTTGAGTCCTACATATTCAGTCATCCATCTTAGCTCCACCCCACATAATGTGCCCTCAATCCTCAATGTGAGGCCCCACTGGTCTACACAAACCTCCTCTGTCGTGCTGCAGGGCTGGATGGAGCGTTTTGAGCAGCTCTGAAGTGGCCGACTCACTAGCCCTGCTGCTCCACTGACCTCCACCTCACTAGGATCTTCGCTCTCTGCTACTCTCACACACTCTGACTTTGTTTCATCTGAGCCCAAGTCTGCCAACTAAAAAAAACAAAAAACAAACAAACTGAAAGAAAACACCTAACTCTGCGAATGGACAGACAGACAGACAGACAAACAGACAAACAGACAGACAGACACAGTGTAGGTCCCCCTGGAACCATGACGTTAGCAGCAGATCCTTTAAGTCCTGTAACACCCCTTTCCCACTGCACCAAAAACCCGCTAACATCCGGCATTTGTCATCAGTGGGAAAGGGGAAAAACCCTGTTTCAGTCCAATTTTGGTCCCTTTACTGGCGCACCACGACGCGCTTTGAAGTTCCATACGTTTGCGCATAAAGATGGGATTTTTTAATTTATTTTATATCCCATTTATGATCCTAAATCAAAATCAAAAGTTATTGACTTTTTTGCCCCACATGGGGGACAATGAAATGTTTAGAGTGTGGGGATCACACCATAGGGAGCACAGCAGAGAACCCAGAAAAAAATGGGTAAACGTGCTAATTTTGGTGTGAAAAAGTGGTGCGAGCTGGGGCTCCCATGGATTGGGTTTGTTGTTCGAGGCACATCCCAAAGATGCTCCATCGGATCGGACCCTAACCCCACCCATCCACATGATGTAGAAGAAAACGTGATTCATCAGACCAGGCCACCTTCTTCCATTGCTATATGGTCCAGGTCTGACGCTCACGTGCCCATGGTAGGTGCTTTCAGGGGTGGACAGGGGTCAGCATGGACACTCTGACAGGTCCCATATGCAGCAAGCTGTGATGCACTGTCTGTTCTTAAACCTTTCTATCACGGCAGCTTTCACTTTTTCAGCAATTTGTGCTGCAGTAGCTCTTCCGTGGGATCAGACCAGACGGGTTGGATTTCACTCCCCACGGGCATCAATGAGCCCATAGGCGCCCATTGACCCTGTCGCCGGTTCACCGGTTGTCCTTCTTTGGACCACTTTTGGTAGGTACTAACCACTGCATACCGGGAACACCCTACAAGACCTGTCGTTCTGGAGATGCTCTGACCCAGTTGTCTAGCCATCACAATTTGGTCCTTGTCAAAGTGGCTCAGATCCTTACGCTTGCCCATTTTTGCTGCTTCCAACACATCAACTTCAAGAACTGACTGTTCACTTGCTGCCTTATATATCCCACCCCTTGACTGACATTGAAACGAGATGACGGACAGATAGGAAGAAAGCCTAGACTGTAGTTGTCGGGTCTGTCTCATGTGCAAGAACAGAAAAAAAAAAGCAATTTTGTGAAACATGACCACGCAGAATTGTCCGAATACACAAGGAGGCAGAATATGTATAAAGATAAGATTAGAGAACTCTTCTGCCCTCACTGCGCCTATGGGTGGGTAGCTATGCAAATAAGTTGTTGATAAGTTGTCGTAGCCCTTACAATGTGTGTTTTTAAGCAAATAAACTTCAGATTCTGCAACAACGACGCGGACGGCAGGTGACGCCACAACGCTGCCTTCCCCAAACGCAGCGTTGATCCGCGGATGTGTCACGGCCAATTGGGAGGGACGGAACTTAAGTCCGGACGACGCCTTAACAGCCGGTAGGCAGCACCGACCCCTTATTTGTAAGGCGCGGAATCTTGTGTCTCAACAGAACAGTAACACTTTATATGAATCCCGGGAGGGAAATCTTTGCACACTCGTTGGGCTGCTTGATCGGGTTATGTGGCGACAGGTGGTTTCTCGGACTGAAGGAGACATCGAAACCACTCGGCGTTTCAAGGGCAGGAGGAGACTTCGGATTACGAGTAAAAAAACCTCCAGAAGGTCATCCACCAGATGAGACCCCGTTAAACCCCCTGGAGTGAAATGCTGGTTGTTACAGCAGCAAAACAACAGTCAAGTAGAGAAAAACCACCTGCTACGCCAACTTCAATCACGTTTAAAAGGGAAATAAAAACTGCTGCACGAATGCAAATGAGACGCGCCCGCCCTCCGCCTGCCCACACAACCACAGGGGCGGTGTTTCGACGTCGCCGCGGCAACGAGAGCTCCCTACCTGGCTGTCTCGCCGGCTGCTCACGTCCACGTCGAAGACGATCTGTCCGTCATCCTGAGGACTGTGAGGCCGCGGAGGACTGCGGGCGGGGGACAAAAACAAAAACTGTTACAAGTCAACAAGATATGCCCAAACCCATCAGCCCGCGAACACCTTGCAAACAGGTCAAGGGTCATGGGGCGGGGTCAAGATGAGTTTCGACACCAGTGCATTTTACACGACTCACCATTTTCCTGATGTCTCTGAAAATCACCTGTCTCTAGTCAGGTTTTGGACATTTTGAACGATATGCTGTGAAAGCTACCTTCAAATTATCTGCTCACAACTACACACACTTTAACTATATCATTTTAATAATCATTTTAGATATTTAAAATTAAATATGGTGTTTCTGCCTTTTCACCTGGGAAAAAAAAAACCCAAAAAGAAACACAGGGTTCATTTGGGAATTGCATAATTAAATTCAAATTCAATCGTTTTTTGAAGCACTTCTTTTCATTTTCAAGGACTTCACGCAAAACAAATGTAATACATTTTCAGTGTAATCTTTAAAATAAAATGTAATCGTAGTTTCATTGTCTATTATTTATATAAGCATATACAGTATATTATGTGTATAATCTATGTATCTATTATTAACCTCATTGTCATCTACTATTACCAAGCGTCTACTGCCCACGACGCTGGATTATATTTACATTTCCCTGGAATAATCTGTTGTTATAGCAACACTGGGATTCAGAGAATATCACAGGTTTTCAATGATCAATGGAATTTCCAAGGACGAAATTCAAGCACCTCGAGGACCTGGGAAACAGCTAAATTCAGTGACTGACAAAAAGATGTCTCTCACCATACAGCGTTTGAATCTCGCCCTGAAAGAATTTAATTAAAAAGACTAGAAAATAGAAACCATATCAAAGACCTTAAAAATGCGAGCTATGTTCAGCAGGAACATGGTCAGGTGTGATATGGAACTTGCTGTTCTTTTCAAAATGCTGTCATTTATGGGTGACGACTGGGAAGTTCCGCCGTGCAGTTTGTCCACACAGTGCAGTGTCTTGTGTCCTTGACAGCTGAGCGGCCTGAACTGATAAGCTTTATTGTGGCAACCATTGCAGAAGACTCCACGGCGTGGGTGTTTACCACTCATCTGATTCTGAGCCATCTGTGCAAGACGTCACCAAGGGTCCAAGTGGAGGTTGAATCTAAAATACATTCTGTTGTTTATTTGTTGAGACGAGTCCCTCTGTCTAGTTCTGTCTAGAGTCCCCCCGTCTGTTCTCTACCTACCCATCTATATATCCCCATCTATATACAAACACACACATATCTATATCTACCTGCCTACCCATCTATATATCTCCATATATACACACACACACACATATATATATATATATATATACACACATATATATATATATACACACACATATATATATATATACACACATATATATATATATATATATACACACACATATATATATATATATATATACACACATATATATACACACACACACATATATATATATATATATATACACACATATATACACACACACACACACACACACACACACACACACACACACACACACACACACACACACACACACACACACACACACACACACACACACACACACACACACACACACACACACACACACACACACACATATGCCTACCCATCTATATCCACACACACACACCTGCCTACCCATCTTTCTACCTACCTGCCTGCCTCTCCATCTATATATCCATCCACCTTCCTATACATCTACCTACCTACCCATCCATCCATCTATATATCTATCTACCTACCCATCTATCTATCTATCTATCCACGCATTTATATATCTATCTATCTACCGAACTACCTACCTACCTACCCATTTATATATCTATCTACCTACCCACCCATTTATATATCTATCTATCTACCTACCTATTTATATATCTATCTATCTATCTATCTATCTATCTACCTACCTATCTACCTATTTATATATCTATCTATCTATCTATCTATCTATCTATCTACCTACCTACCTACCTACCCACCCATTTATATATCTATCTACCTACCTACCTATCTACCTATTTATATATCTATCTATCTACCTACCTATCTACCTATTTATATATCTACCTACCTACCTACCTACCTACCCACCCATTTATATATCTATCTATCTACCTACCTATCTACCTATTTATATATCTATCTATCTACCTACCTATCTACCTATTTATATATCTATCTATCTATCTATCTATCTATCTACCTACCTACCTACCTACCTACCTACCTACCTACCTACCTACCCATTTATATATCTATCTACCTACCTACCCACCCATTTATATATCTATCTATCTACCTACCTACCTACCTACCTACCTATCTACCTATTTATATATCTATCTACCTACCTATCTACCTATTTATATATCTACCTACCTACCTACCTACCCACCCACCCATTTAAATATCTATCTATCTACCTACCTACCTAACTACCTACCTGCCTACCTACCTATCCATTTATATATCTACCTACCTACCCACCCACCCACCCATTTATATATCTATCTATCTACCTACCTATCCATTTATATATCTACCTACCTACCCACCCACCCACCCATTTATATATCTATCTATCTACCTACCTATTTATATATCTACCTACCTACCCACCCACCCATTTATATATCTATCTATCTATCTCCTACCTACCTACCTACCTACCTACCCATTTATATATCTACCTACCCACCCACCTACCTACCTATTTATATATCTACCTACCTACCCACCCACCCATTTATATATCTATCTATCTCCTACCTACCTACCCACCCACCCATTTATATATCTATCTATCTATCTATCTACTTACTTACCTACCTGTCTATTACATATACACGTACAAACAAATATATACATAAGCATATAACAGCTTGACTACCATTAAAGCCATGGCAGTAAATGGAAAGGCGTAGGCTGGAGCTAGTTTTTGGGTTTTTAAAGCGCCACATGGATCCTCTGTCCTCATTCTGCCGCTGGGCCTCTCAATCCTCCGGCCTAAAGCTTCTGTCAGTCCCACCGCCTCAGTTAAAGGTTTAAGGGCGCTTGTGCATTCTTTGCCGCTGCCCCGAGGCGGTGGAAGAATCTGCCCCTTTGTCTTCCCCTGATACAGACACCATTAAAACCCTGTCTTCAGGCCAGTCTCTTTCCCGCCGTTGCCTAATGTTTGTCATGCGTCTCGTTTGACTTCTGGGTACTGTTCCACCCATCTCTTATCGTGCATTGTGCTTGGTCTATTTATGTTATTTTATAATTTACTGTACAGCACTTTGTTTGACATTTATGTGTTGATTTTTTACATTCTTCATAAAGAAATGTACTTAACTTGATTTGAGTGACTTTAAAAATCACGTATGGGGCAAAATCTGGGTTCAGAAAGCGAATTTCCACTTTGAGTCAACAAGTTTTATCGGTGCATGGCTTGAGCAAAAACATGGTGGGAGCTTTACTTTCTGGACCTGGAGCCATCCACCTCTCTTTAAAAGTGAGAATTGATGTTCAGGATGAAAATAAAAATGTTTACAAAGGCTCATAAACAATGAAAAGGTCTTTCATCTTGAAATAAGTGCCCTTTCAATCTTTTCAAAGTGTAAAGATAACTTAGTCCGACAATGTATGTACAGTACGTCTTCTCACACATTTTCTTGTCACTGCAAATTGCCATTTGCACAACAACAGAAAGACCACATCAGATCTCCAAACACCACCTGTCGCAGGACGAATTGCTGCGGCTCGACTCGTGCTGAGCATCCAGGAGGATCTTCTCCATGTCTCCGTTGTGGATGGAGGATGAGGAGGGCACGTGCTCCAGACCTCCCACCATGGCCTCCTCTTCCTCCACCTGAGGAAGGGGCAGCAGCCCGGGGGCCGGCGCCCCCGTAGAAGGTGATGGCGTCACGTTGGACGCCCCTCGGTTCATTTCCAGCTCCACCCAGGACCCTGCGGGCGTGATGGACACTAACTCAGCATGGCTGCATTCATATATTATAAATCACCCAATAGATGGATATCCCTCAAAATAGATATTTACCCATTTTTCTGAATCTATATCCATGTCTATATAATCCGTTCTGGCGTCCCTACAAGGGGCTACCAACACGAACGACGGCGGATTTCAAAATTCTGATAAAAACAAAGCCTTGAACGGATTAACGCCCTCGTACCCAGCTGATCTCATCATACACACACCCTGTGGTGCACTCTGCAATCTCTAGTTGTCAGATAGTTAGTCGTCCCCTCAAATCAGCAGAATGTGAGAGATAGGGACAGATTGTGCGCCCCACCGTGCACCCGTCACCGCCTTTGGTACAAATCTCCTGCTTTCGTCCAAAAAGCTTGCTGAGTTGACATTTTCAAGTCAAGACTGAGAAGCCATCAACATTTTCCACTGCACACCATTGGTCAAAATGCTAACAACAACAACAACAACAAAAACAGTGGATATGTACCTAAAGTCATTGTTTTAAATACTCTACTTTTATGTGCAATTATTATTACAAAAGAAAAAAAAAATCCATATAGTGTCGTCAGCATATATCACTTCTAAATTGAATACGTTTGCTGGCAGAGCTGCACACATTATTATTGTTGTTATAATCATAGCCAAATTGCTCTGCGCTACACCCCCCACAATTTTGGAGCCACATACACATGAAATATATCAAAACGGCCGCCTCGGTCCAAAAAGGGTGTGCTATAACCTTGCGGAAGGTTTTGGCCAACAGCTTGCAAAGTATTCCACTTTTTTCCTCCCCAAAATCCCGCCCCAAGAGGTTTCCTATGGGAAATAACAATGTGGCCACTTTGACACACTCCCGACAGCACCTGCAGCATTGCAAGAGCACACACACATATTGTACATCAACACATTGGCAATTGTGTCCCCTCACCTACAACTCAACAAATCCAGCGGACAGTCGTTAAGTTATTGAGCGATTGCAAATTTTGCCCAAGAGGTTTTCTTGGGAGTGCGACAAAGGAATGCAGGCTTTGTGACGTCACAACTCTCAGATAGAGCGCGGCGGAGGAATCCAGTCTTTGTGATATCACAACTGTCACACAGAGCGCAGATTCCGCATCGTATTCCTCCAATTCCGATCCAGTGGGTTTTTTTTGGGATCGATCGAGGCCTGACGCCGATGAACGACATTGCGTTGCAGCGTGTCATTTAGCAGACGCTTTTGTCCAAAGCGACTTACAATAAGTAATACATCAAAATACTTCATTTCAAGAAAAGTTGTGCCCGAACAACAGAAATTCAACCATGAAATGTTTGTTTTACTGACTTTCTAAAAATGTTGAACCCAACAGATCGGCAGCAGAACTGACCTAACACACACGTACGGCCTGAGCTTTGGGATATTTTGGCAACAGAAGTTAAACTTGTGATACTAACGAAGACATTAGAATGAAACTGACCAGCGCTATATCTATTTATAGCGCTGGTCATCTGGTATATCTGTAAACTTGTGATACTAACGAAGACATTAGAATGAAACTGACCAGCGCTATATCTATTTATAGCGCTGGTCATCTGGTATATCTGTATCTTGCTGTCTTCTATACTGTGAGGTGTGTTAAGACTCAACTTTGATCATTTAGTTACCTGTCAGACTTATACAAATGGTAAACACTGGTTAAAGTCCTTGACAAGGCTAAAAGTTAACTTTCAGGCAAATGTACATTATTTCAGTAACATTTGGCATCGCGTGGAATCGATAGCGGCAGTGGATTTAACACTGTGATAATGCAATTGCACTGTCACCGGGTAAGGTTCAGAAAAATAATGCCGACTTTTGAATTTGGAAAAGCCTCGATAACAAAGATTAATATTTATACTCTGTGAGGGAATGGCATCAAGTGGACACAAGCTGATGTTATTAATGGGGGTGAGGTGTTTCTAACCCGCTCGGTCTACCAGGCAAGCGGGGAAAATACCTTACTGTTGGAACCCTGTGGTCCAGAGGTCGACGCCCCATTCAATTGGGACGGAGGAAAAGAGGAAACAGCGCAACGTGACGCCATGCTTTTGTGAAAAGCCTCTGATGATAAGGACATTTTGTCAACCCCCACCCCCCACCGTACACAAGAGTCAGCCAGAGGTTTGTTTAAACAGGAAGGCAAATGAGAAAGTAAAGGGGGAAAAAGACTTATCATCGGTAAGACAGGTTAGTGCAAGCAGGGTCCAGTTCTTGATAAAAGCGCAAACTCAAAACGTGCCTTGCACAATACCTTAATGTGCAAGAGCACCGACTACACCGCTTTCCCCGAGCTGATAAACCCTGTTTGTCTTGTCTGCCTTTACTGCCGGCGTGTAGTTACAGCGCTGTAAAAATGTCCTTCTGTGTGTGTGTGTGTGTGTGTGTGTGTGTGTGTGTGTGTGTGTGTGTGTGTGTGTGTGTGTGCCTGCGTGCGCGTTCTGCCACTCGTAGCTCTCGGCTGTGATACATGACGCCAGACGTGACCGTGTTTGTACATGAGTTCAGGCACGGAACGGCAAGACGGAGCAACAACACATCAGAGCCATGTCACCAATGTCGTGGATGGGGCGGGGAAGGGTGGGGGCGCGGGGTTCTAGTTGGAGAGAGGGCACGTGTTTGGGAGGTGAAGGGGCAGGAAGACATTACGAGCGCTAAACGTCTGCGTTGATTTTACAAGCCTTGAGCCCTCAACCCTGGCTAAGACAAAGGCTCTCTCAGCAAGTCATATGACACCCATAGCGGTAAGAAAATATTCGGGTCATGTGACGTGGCCCGGCAACCGTTCAGTGGGCTCGTCTGGCATAAGGCCAGTGAAGCCCCCGCAGGGTCCACTATCCCCGCCCTCGAGCCTCGACTCAGCAACCACTCTCATCCAGTCGGATTACGCGGCGGCCCGCGAGCCAAGCCGCTGTTGACAGCCCATTGTCTCTGGGTCCGTGAGCTAAAACCACGTTGCCATGGCGCCGCCTCGTCCGAACGTTCTGGCCGCGGGCGCGGAGATCAGCTGTTGGACGGGTTTAGAGTCGAAGGCCGAGGGAGCCGGGCGGGTGGTGTTGTGGACCTTTCGGCCTGGTCTGCAGGGGGAGCGGAGGCGAGGGCGAGGGGCAGCCACGCAGCGGACCCACGAGGTCCTAAATATTTAGAACCTAAAAGACTAAATATTTAGGGTACTGTTGGTGAGGCTCAAAAACAGAATTCTGTCACTTGGAATGATGGCAACGAGACGTATATTTCTGTACGTGTCTCAAAAGTAATTCTGATCCTGGTTCTGGTACTACTTTGTCTACAGATGGCCACTATACTAAGGGCTTGAGGCCTGTTGATAAACATTTTTTTACAGATAATATAAAGAGATGAGGCAAATCAAAAGTAGTAGTAGTAGTAGTAGAAGTAGTAGTGGGAGTAGTAGTGTCTTAGTATACTGTGAGAACCAGCACAACAATGATAGCAGTAGATGGTAGTGAAATACTAATAAAATGATAAAAATGATAATCCAATATTACAATATTTTTGACCAAGTACCTCGATATCGATACTTTGATGATATTTTGAGCATGTCTATCGGATAAACAATGATTAGTAATGTGGATATTATGGCCAAGCAGGTAGAGGCGTTGATGAGAACAGTCTATGCAGTTCAGGAATCTGCATTGCTTTACAGTAATACAGCCCTAAAGACAACGTTTAACAATATGGCCATAATACGATGAGAAAAATCCCAGACGACATCCAGCTTCATTATCAAATATCGTCGTTACATCTAGGTATTGAACAGCCCAAGGGAAAACAATCCAGCAAAACAAAACGTTCTCTATTCAGAGCCAAATCAAGGAATGCAAGTTTCAACCTGGTCACACACACACACACACACACACACACACACACACACACACACACACACACACACACACACACACACACACACACACACACACACACACACACACACACACACACACACGTCAATTGTGTGGATTTCAATATTTTTGATCGCGCTTTGCAAACACAATATAAAGGACGTTTTAAACGTTTTAAACGACGTTTTAAACTCCAGCCCAGCAAACTGCTCACGACACCGCTGCCATTTTCCCCTCCCGACATGTTTTTCTGACGCGAGGCTCCCGACGCCGGTCGCCCCGACGGCCGTCGGACACCACGACGCAATCGCTGTGAAGCCGGCTTCACAACGGCCGGAGCAAGAGGGTCCAGCCGAGCGGGGAAAAACCTCCACGTCAATGGGAAAGAAAGAAAGAAATAAGCAAACAAACAATTTAAAGAAGGGGAACGAAATCCCCGCGCTCGTTGTGGAAACAACGTCACGTCCCCCGGTTTTGTCAGGTCGAAAAGTCCCTTTAACACCGGGGACGGAAATAGCGCGAAGACTCACCGTCCCCCCTCGTCGCCCCTCCACCGGCGATGTGGAAAGGCCTCACTGCCGGAGCCGTGCCTGGCTCAGTGTGGAAGCATGAGCACAGACAGTGCATCTTGTCCCTTAACGCCTGTGGAGGACGAGGTAGAACAATCTAGTTTTGTATTGTTATTTAATAGTCGGTGTATTTGGGCCGTCCTCCAAACGCGGCGACCATCGTCCATAGCAACCGTCAAACTTCACCTTCCCTGTAGTGAGGAATACAAGCAATGTTTAGCGTGCGTAGTAGAAAGATCCAGTTCTGTATCGTTGTTTTAATAGGCTGGAAACACACGCTGAGGTAGTTTATCTCCACGCGACACAATCAAGTTGTAAACCCAAATGTAAAGCTGTCGTAAGGAATCTGCTCCTGTACAGTTATTCACGGGGTTAGAAACGTTGGGATGGCTCCACACAGACTTCACACCAGATAAACAACACCGTGAACCCCAAGTTCAGGTTCGATTTCCCAGAGATGCACATCATAATAAACGTGTAACAAAATAAAAACGTCCACGTATAACAACACGGGTTGCCAGGGGGCAGCAGGAGTGGCATTTCTGCTTGACAACGGTAGGAGGGCGGCGCAACCAGCGCGAACAACGCGGAGCGCCGCCGTGGTCACCTGCGTACCAGCCTGCGCGCGTTTCGACATTTTCACGCACACGTTTTCACCACAGATTCACACGTTTCGTCGTTGCTTCCTTTCCTTCCTGCTCGCCAGGTTTTTCGACTCGGCCTCTTGTTGACAAGGGGCAAGGCCCTCCCGCCGCGCCACCCACGCCGCACGCCGATTGGCCCCGGCCCCCCGCCCGTCGAACCGCCAGCGCCGCTTTCTCAGACGCCGCTGGCCGAGCCGGCTCGTCAGTCACCGCGCGGCACGTCGCGGCCCCTCCTCCTCCTCCTCCTCCTCCTCCTCCTCCACCCACAGCCGTCAGGGATTTCTGTTTCTTTTTTCCCCCCCTTTTTTTGGACCGAAACCGGGTCAAAAAAAACCAAACATTAAATTGTAAATAAAAAACCGACGAAACGACACAACCACACCCGCGGCACAGCGCGCTGCCGCGGGGGAGCCGGGCCCGCTTCCCTCCCTTTTTGTCGTTACCGTTCAGTCCAGCGACGTCCCCGCGGTCGGAGTCTGTGGAAGACATGGAAGCCCCCTCCCCCCGGTCGCTCCTCCTCCCTCCCCCGGTGGACGTGCCTTCAGCCTGCGGGGCGGCGGCGGCGGCGGCGGCGGCGGCGGTCCGGTCTCCGGGAGTTCTGCCGGTCCTGCTTCGGTCCGCCGGTGCGGGAGCGCCGGGAGCGGGTGCGGGCACTCAGTGGGAGCGGTGGGAGGCTGAGGCTGCTGCCGCTGCCGCTGCCGCTGCCGCCGGATCGACTGGAGTGTTGGGCTCGTTCCCGGACGATCCGGTTCTTTTGAACGATGGGAACCGAGTCTCGCTGCGGGATGGTTTTTTTGGGGGTGGGAGTTGTGGGATTTCTTTGGCCACGTAATGCTGACAGATATGCCGCGCAATTTTTTGAGGTTGCCGTCTCCAAATACTGTAAAATACTGTGTGTATATATATATGTATATATATATATATATATATCAAAATTAATAATACATATCAACAAAATGAAAATAAACTCACTATATAACTTATATATAAAAATATATTATTATTTTTTTACTTGGAAACGTTTAAATGTCAAAATGAAGAAATACATATCAAAATTAAACAAAACCTCACTATAGTACTTGTTTCATATATATATACATATATATATATGTGTATATACTTTTTTTTATTGTTAAAACTTTGTATATCATCAAGATAAAGAACTAAATACATATTAACAAAAAAAAACCTCACTATAGTACTTGTATATATATGTATATATGTGGGTGTGTGTATTTCTTTGTGAAACTTATTATCAAAATAAAGAAATAAATGCATATTAAATTTAAAAAATAAATATGCATTTTTTGTGAAACTTTTATTATCAAAATAGACATAAATACATATTAAATAAAAAAAATATGTATTTTTGGTGAAATTTATTATCAAAATAGACAAATACATAAATACACACTTAAATTAAAAAACAACTCACTATAGTACTTGTTTTATATATATATATATATATATATATATAGAGAGAGAGAGTTTTATTTTATTTTGATATTTTTGTGTGAATTTTTTTAATATCCAAATAAAGCAACAAATACTTATTACCAAAAAGTAAAATAAAAACACGTGGGCAGAGTACAATGTATTTCCATGCCATTTGCCAATACGCAGGAACAAACACACACACAAATCAAAGACCGGAGCGTTTTTGTGTCGAGCGACTCAGAAACCACCGGAGCCTTGAGATCCGCTTCCCCGCAAAGAGACGATCGAGCTCCCGTCACGAAGAAACACGCACGGAACTTCCTGGTGCCCCGATGACGTCGCCCAGGGACGCGATGTCTTTCTTTTTATTATTTTTTTATTATTAAATGATGATACGATTGAATAATTATAAACGTCACCTGTATGCAACTCTAAGTGCTTTACAGAAAATAATATAAAGTACTTTGAAGTGACCGTTGTCAATGAAGGGTGCTACTGTATACAAATACAGTTTATTATTATGACCATTATTATTTATAATACTATTTGATTGCCCTCAGTTGTGCATGGATGGTGCTATTCTACTAAAGGTTATTCATATTTATTATTATTACACCTTGATGCATCATGTAATCATTGTGTACAGTATATTTATAGTGTTTATAACTGTGTACAGTATATGAATACATGCACAACTGCCTGCTTTTACACTTTTAACGTGTTGATATAGAGGTTTATTGTTTATTCTTAGGATTATTGTATAGAATATATATTTTTTTCAATTTTTTAAAAGTAACCTCAATTAAGTCGAATTGAACTCACAACTTAAATATCAAAATTGGATAAACAGGCAAAAGCAATGGATTTGTAAACCAATACTAATCTTTGAAAACGCCTCACTTGCTTGCAGTTATTTAATTTTTTCCTTTTTATTTCTGTTATTTATTTCATGTTTAATGTAACTCATTTTGCAAAGCTAGAATGTTCAACAACAGTCTGTTTATTTTGCTTCTAGACGGAAAGGGTCCATCTAGAAGCAAAATAAACAGGCATTCACTGCCGACTTCCTGCCGTGACAATCTTTGTGTACTTTTGATCAATAAACTAAATGATTAAAAAATATAGCTGCAGGCAGCAATGCACAGGGTCCAGGTTAGTCGCAGCAAGTGCACCAATGGCAATAATGGGATCAATTGAAGACTGACTGTAATTAAGACAAAATTTAGGGAAGGTTTTTGGGTTTTTTTCGTAGCAGTGTAGAAGTCGCACAAATTACATGTTTACTTACTCAAACTCTTGCAAACGTTTCGCAGCTTCACCGGCGGTTGCTTGCCAGCCGCTTGCAAAAACGTCGCACACGTCGACAAAAGGTCACCGCCGCCATCGTGGAATACTCCGCGGGATGTTTGCGGGCAAAATTTAAAAAGGGGCCGTTGGGTTTTCTGTGAAATCTTGGTGGGGGCGACGTTGTGCAGAAAGCCTGCAACAGCGTCATGGCGGCGGTGTTTCTCGGCGGGACTCGCCATTCGGCCTGGCCCGTGTTTCCGGCTCTTCTCCCGGGCACGCGGCGCCGGCGCCTGTTCATTTACCGTCGCTTTGTGCGTATTCCTCACAAAGGGAAACATCACAAAGGACAAAAACATTTTCCTTGGCGTCTGTGACGCAGTTCAACACGGAGAGGATGATGTAATCTGTTTGGCAGATGGTGTCCCCTCGATCAAGTGGACCGCACACAGAAATGCACTTCATGCATCGTTTATAGTCGGAATTTAGCTTTACTTAAAACAAAAGATGATGCTGAATGAATTGCAAATGGCGCAAATATCAAACGCCCTTCTGTAAGGCACCCCCATAATTTCGGGCGCAAACGGCCCATTATTCCCGGAACCCCCGACAGTCCAAAAGATGTACTGGACATGGACGACACCCGAACCCTAACCCTAAACGTAACCACCTCTAACCCGACATTTTTCAGATTGTTGGGGTTTAATCGCCCGTCGGAAAGATGGGCAGTCTCCAATTTATGGAAACAGCCATTATCATGGAGAAATATGAATCACAATACTGTCGTGGCAGCTGAAGTATGTTGGCATTACCTTAACGTCAATGCAATGCCTGGTAAAACCTTTGACGTGCACATGATCCATTGATGCGGCATTTTCTGTGGTTGCACCTTTTACCAGTTGAGAACGTCCACTTTGCTGCAGAACAATAATAATAAATAATAAAATAATATAGTAACAGTAATTGATGCTGCAATTTGATTGGCTGATGGCGGCCATTTTGTTCATTTGCATCAAATTTGAAGTAGTTACGAGAAAAACGTTTTGGACTAAACCCAAAAAGGCGGAACTACCGGGACCCAAATGGCCGCCGAATGAGGTGTCGCCATTGAAAGTTATATGACGGCCATAGCGCCACCTATCGACCAAAGTACACCAGATCTTTCACAGTGCCTCAGCGTCATTTCCTGCACATATCTACCAAATTGGATGATAGTTGATGAGTTATGGCAGACTATGTCAAATAGGCCAGCCCAGATATTTATTGTAAACTTTGAAAATTTATTGTGACCAAATTATGGGGCATAGCAAATGTCCATTGAATAAATTGTATTCGGGGTAGTCCAGACATGCTGTGGTCCAAGTTTGATGAACATTGGACCATAAGCCCATTTTTTTTTTTTTTTTTTTTTGCATTTCCTGGTTTTGGGAACATATCAAACCTATCTTTCCATGTCTAGTGTCTGTGGGTTTTACGGTTTCTGAGCGGCAGCCACCTTTAGCGGAGAACAATAATAAAATAAAAAAAAACAATAGGGTTCCCGTATTTTGTGCTGGACCCTTAAAAAGAAAAAAGGAGTTGATTCAAATTATGTTATGTCCAAAAAAAAAAAAAAAAAGGCATGTATTAGGATGAGCGTTATGTCATCTCTTGTATCTCCTTTATATATATAGGAAAAAAAATATTTTAAATTCTACTGTGCAAGGACTGCATTCAGAAATATGAGACAAAAAAAAAAAAAAAGAGACACAAGGGACACACCAGTGAAAAAGTAGTTCCTTTATCAAACTTAAATGTTATCGATTAAAATGATTACATACTTATAAACCGAAGACATTAATATTGCAGGAATTGCCAACGTTTTAAAATGAGGTGTAGAGTCAACTATTGTAGGTTCTAGTGCAGCTTATCGTACCGTAATGTGACAATAACGATGTCTACAGTATAATTAAACATCTCAAGCAACTTAATGCCTCAAAAAAATAAAAAATAAAACATTATATATATATATATATATATATATATATATATATGCTTATTTAAGAATCTGCAGTCTCCAGACAGAAGTAATTTTTACCTTTCCAAGTACTTTAGTTGACAGTGCAGTGAATCGGACTCCAGTGTCGAGGGAAATATGAACCCATATGGCACCAACCAGGACCCAAGGGGAGAAACAAAACAAAAATAAACGTATATAAAATTAAATTAAAACTAGCGCCTCAGATCAGAGTTGTGGTTCACGTTAACAAGACCGAAACGCTGGGGTCAAGCTGCGTCTCACAAAACGGGATAAAACAAAATCGGGTGCCATCCGGCAGGAAAGAAGCCAAACGGGCAGATGCAACAACAGCAGAGGAAGACGATAGGGAGGTCGAGCGACCCCGCCCCTTTAAAAAACAAAAGTAAAAAAAAGAACCATAGCTTTTGTGAACACAGTATCGGCCCTGCTCGAGCCCAGCACTGCGTCCAAAATGGCGTACCAGACACCCGTTGTTCCTACTGTATTCCCGTGTACTTTAGTATGTGAATAAAAGAGCAATTTCTTCTCAAACATTCTGCCTTGTCACCCGGCGTCTTGTCCTCGCAATGCATTTTGGGATACGCTCGCCAGCGTAGTGTGCAGTGCCGGCATACTACAATGTAAATAAATATTAAAAAAAATATTAAAAATTAAAAACAACAATATATATATATGTAAATGAAGACATCTATATTTATTCAGTGTACTCAACTTGATATTGTGAAATTAAGATGTACATTAAGTTAAAAATAAGGTTTAGCAAATTTAAGATGAATAAGTTGATCATTCGATAAGTCAATCAGTTGACTGACTATATATATATATATATTTTTTTTTTTTTATTCCAGTGTACTTTTCCACATGCTATTTAATGCATACAACGGTTTCAGACATACTAAACACTAATTTGGTGCACGGAATAGTACACTGGCATTACTTTTCAAATACTATTTGATGCATACTCTGGTTCCAATGCAAACATACTAAATAGTGTACAAGTATGCCACCTGAGGAAGCAAGTCACCACATTCTTTTGACCTACATACTAGAGTACACGCATGTAGGACCTAGTACAACATTTTGGACGTAGAGGAAACCTCTGAGAAAAAACAGAAAAAGGAAGATATTTGTAATGAATTTTCATTTAAAAACCCAAAACAGTGTATGGCACGCACACACGCACACGCACACACACACACACACACACACGCACACACACACACACACACACACACAGGCACAGAATAAAATTGGGACAAACTTATTAAAGTATTCTCAAATGATCTGTTGTTTCTAAAACAGTCAAAATAAATTTTCTAAAATTATCAAAATAAAATGTAAAAATAAGTGCGCCAATGAAACTCATTTACCCGTGTCACCCTGGAGCACAAACGGGCAGTTGAGTCGGGGGAAGAAAAAAACAAAATAATAAAATCAACAAAAATAAATACAAACAAATAAAATCAACAAGAACAAAAATAAAATTAACAAAAATATTGAATTGAAAATAAAACATAAATAATCAAATGAACCAACACCAAAATTAAAAAATAAAATAAAATTATCAAAAACAAAACTAATAAACAAAATAAAGAAATACAATGAATAAACCCCCCCACCCCCAAAAAAAGGAAACAAAATAAACCCATTAACATTTAAAATGGCACCACATGATGAACCATGAGAAGGCAGGCCTCACAGACAGAAAAAAATTAAAAAAAAAAAAAAAATTAAAAATAAAGTGTTTGAAACGACCGACCCGTCCAAACCATTTCCATTAAAAAAATAAAAAATAAAATAAAACAAAAAGACAAAAGCTTCAGGTAGTGCACATAATGTGGGGAAGAGGGGGCAAGTCCATTCCGTCCGTCCGTCCGTCCGTCCTCTCCTCCGACGGTCAGTTCACTTTGTCCTGGAAGATGTAGAGGTTGTTGGTGGTCGCCACGGCGATGATGTTGTCCTGGGGGTGCCAGGCGGTGTGCAGGATCTTCTTGTTGAAGTCCAGACTGTCCACGCTGATCTCGTCCTTCTTGCGCTTCCCGCCGCCGCCGCCCACCCGGCGGGGCCGCAGGGTCTGCCAGGGCTTGCTGCTCTCGCGACAGGCCTCCAGCGTCACGTCGCGCTGCCGCCCGCGCTCCAGCATCCGGAAGAAGTTGTTGTAGGAGCCCGTCATCACCACGCTGCGGGCAGAGTCAGAGACCAATAACCACCACGAAATGATTTCATCGTTGCGTCTCTTATTCGTTTTAGTCTCGAGTCACTCCAAAAAAAAAAAACAAACAAAAACAAAAAAAACATCCAGAGAGGAGAAGTCTACTGAGGAACGAAAAAGGTTTGAGGGGGAAAAGCATAAAAAAATTAAAATAAAAGACATTGTAGTGGTGTTCAAAATTATTATTATTTATTTTGATTTTTTTGTTGCAGAGCCCCCTCGCTAGGATTTCACCAAAAAAAAAGCACAAAAATAAAAAAGTGTCCTACGCAAACTGACGCAGTTCATAGTAACCCAGGTGGAGCGTCACATTCATTCATGGCTTTTATTTAAGAGGGGCAGGAAGGTGCACAACTGATGGAATAGTAATAATTAAAATATGAACAAATTGTGTTATTTTCAATCCACCAACTAAATTATATATTAAGAGGCCGACTCGAAACAAATAAGATAAATAAATAAATAACTAGCGCCCCGCCGGGGGGACGCGCCCCCCGCTGCTGTGGCCGCGTTCTCTCTCACCTGTCGTCTCCGTTCCAGCAGCACTCGAACTTGTCGAAGATGCAGTCGTTCTCGTACAGCGAGCACAGCTTGCTCCTCAGGTACTCGTGCACCTGGGGGACGCGAGGGGGGGGGGCGTTCACAGCTTTCATAGTAAAGGCACAGATACCCCCCCCCCGAAACAAAAACGACCCCAGTTAAAAGTAAAAGGGGCCACCTTGGCATTTCTAGTCAAGTAAAAGTGTATAAGTACTTTCTCCTAAATGTGCTTAAAGTAGTGAAAGTAAAAGTACTCATCTATAATACCTCATGATTATAGCTCAAAATATAATTTACAATAAAATATTATCAGTGTAGTCAGTCATTTATGAGGATATGGACCTGAAGAATCACCGATGACCAATCCTACATAAGCACTTTGATAGATTTAGTCTCAAAATCGGATTTATATTGAAATTATTCAAAGTTCGGTTTCCGAAATATTCGGAATATTTCATATTAATAGATGCAGTATATAAAAATGTGTCTCCAAAACCGAATATACTGCACTTACTGAATTTATTTACTTTTGTGCACTATGCACCATCTGTCATATTTCAATAACGGGCTGGATTATATCTGCGCATAAATTAGCTGCATGACACACAAACTCATTTTTGAACGATATAACTTCCCTGGGTTAAAACAAACAGCCAAACAAACTAAACAGGTTAGTCTGCTCTCTAGTGGACAATGGTGACAACTGCAAGCAACGCACAAGGCGTGGCCTCAGCGATAAAGTAAAATAGAAAAACAAACAAAAAAATAAAAATAAACATTAGAAAGCTCGGATTACAATTAATCTTTGCATTTAATTCGGGGCAAGAATCCCAAAAATACCCAGCAGAATCACAACAGAGTCATAAAACGCCGTTGGAATTCAGCTGCTGCTGCCTTCAGAATTGGCCACCCAAGCTGAATTATTCAACGCGACACCGTAAATATTAATGTGAGTTATCAAGGGGAGGAGGCTTATTTTGAACCGCGCATTACTATTTAATATGCGACAAAACACACGTCAGCGGCCAAACATCTGCACCGCCGCCGGCCCAGCGGCTGTTTTTGAGAAAACGGAAGCGGCGAACGCTCCCTTCCAGCGGGATTTCCAAGGTCGTTCAAGTCTAGAGCTTCCACTATTCCATCAGGGGTTTATTATTAGGGGACGTTTCAGACGCCTTGTCGCTCGAGTTTGTTCAATATCACTGAAAAATTGTCGTCCTCATTTTACAGGACGTAGAAGAACGTCGCCGCGATCCGACGAGTTTGAGGGCCGCTTTGTGACATCGTCACCCGCAGCTAAACAAGCCCAAGCGTCTTCCCTCGGAGCCCGTTGGCATCCTGCGCCCTGCGCTCAAAAGGAAACTCGGAAACTGTAACTCTGGTGGGCGTCTTGGCGCCGCAGCGAGTTCTACGGACCTTTGGAGGAACCGTCCCTTTTCTTTTGCGTCCGCGCTGCGTGTTCCAGGGTTTTTATTTGAACTGAACATCCAGTGACGTGTGTGCGATACGGTGCGTTTTATGGAACCTCGGAAAACTGTAATACATACCTAACATGGCTAGACTGGACCCCGTGTATTGCTGCCTGCAGCCATATTTTTGTATTTCATTTTAAATTGGCATTATGGCTGCATTCTCAGATGTGTTGCGATGAATCTTAAAAGTTATTCACAAATGTAATCAAATTTAAATGTTCCAATTTGAAGATTGTGGTTTTTGTTTATTATTATTATTATTATTACTTACTACTACTAACTTTGCCAAAAACCTAGCACGGCTACCATTTCAGCTCACGCATCCTTTTTTAAAAGCTCATCTCCAACAGGACATTGCCTGGAACAGTGGTTCTCACCCCCAATTGATATCAAGGAGCCTCCAAGAAAATTTTTATTTTTCGATTTTTCGGTTTAAAAGTGTATTGTACATTTTCTAACGCCGCTATCGTCTTGCAAATGAAACCCGAGGCCAGTCGATTCGTTCAGTCAGTATTCCAACTTTAGCGCGCAGACACCAGTCTAGCGCTAAGGCGCCGAAAATCCGATAGTCTCCTCATTTCTCCCTTGGACGATGGTTGTATTTTGGTTTTCCCTCTGGAGGCGCGGCCCCCTCTCCTCACCTGGTAGGTCTCCAGCGGGGCGGCTCTCCATGTTCAGGTCCCAGATCTTGACGGACAGGTAGTCCCTGGTCATCATGAAGCGCCCGCTGTGGCTGAACTTGACGTCGGAGATGGAGGAGATGATCTCTGAGAAGAAGGAGCGGTTACTGGGGTCCTCCGGCTCCTCGAACACTGAGGGGGAGGAGGGAGGAGGAGGAGTGAGGAAAAGGAGGAGAGAGGTTTATAAACTGAGGGGCAACGGTCTACTACGAAAAGATAAAGTTATGACAACAATAATAATAATAATATACACAACATGCAACTCAAAGTGCTTAAACAACACTAGACAGACATACAGGTCTGATAAGAAGACAGTGACATTGATGGCTTTTTCCAGCCATTTTTAATTCAACACCACTGTAGCCACAAATGAATTGAAATTTTAATGTTCTGTATGAGACTGAATTTATTTCCCCATTAAATATTTGTTTTTGCCAAGTTGTGAAACTGAGTCGGTGGAAACTCTCATTATGCATAAAATGTCAATAGAGAATCCTATCGCGAAAGTAAATATCAGTAAATATCAGTAAATATTAGTGCATATTTGTATATATATTAGTAAGTATTGGTCTCCATTTCAGTTCCAGTTCTATCGATTCAGCCGTTGAAGGGTCATGTTCGTGCCTCGCTCCGTGACTTACAATGCATATTAAATCTCTCGCCAATTACTGCTCCTCAATTATTGGCCTTGAACTACTTTTCCAATAATCAAAATATTTTCAATCCCCCTTCAATCCCAAATGTGGGTTTTAAATCGGAGAATGAATAGAATTTGTGATAAATAAATCAAGAGGAAATACCCAAAACTGAAAAGTGGTATAATATTTACCTTGCTTTAATAAATTGTTTGCTTTGCTTGTTACTATTTGATGGCCTTCTAAATCCCTGTAAAGCACTTTGAGCTGCATGCCGTGCATGAAAGGTGCTATAAAGATAAATACTATTATTATTAATGGTTATTACTAGTATTCATGCGTTGATTTCCTTCTATTAATGTTATTAAAGCACTTTAATAAGCTGCATGTCGTATATGCAAGGTGCTACAAAGATAAATACTATTATTATTTATGGTTATTACTAGTATTCATGCTTTGATTTCCTACTATTAATGTTATTAAAGCACTTTAATAAGCTGCATGTTGTGTATAAAAGGTGCTCGAAAAAAGGTATAAATAAATATAAATAAAGGTTATAAAGCATCGTTTATAAAGAATAAATAAAGTATCAATATATTTATAAAGTATAAATACAGATTATAAAGTATAATATGGGTCATAACATTTAGTATTTATAGTTATTATAATTGGTAATAGCACTAGGGTTAGGGTTAGGGTTCACACTGGTGGTGTAATGGTGTGGAGGATATTTTCTTGGCACACTTTGGGTCCCTTAGTACCAACTGAGCATGGTTTAAAGGCCACAGCATACCTGAGTATTGTAGCTGATTGTGTTTTCTTCAAGTATGTTTTCCTTGCACTGCATTCTCTGTCTGGTTGTAAGATTAAATAATGTAATGCTATTTAAAATTACTTTTAGGAGGATTTAAATGTATATTTAATACAACACAGTCAATTAATTCTATTATATAATTATAGGACCCAGAATCGCGATTGTGGCGCCTCCCCTTGCGGCTGCCTGCGCGAGCACCTTGTGTCGATTACGCACATTTTGGTATTTTTTAGTATTTATAGAGCTTATTGTGAGTAATCACCGGGTGTCATGACATTTCACTGCATATATGTATGAACGTATGTATATGTATGTGACAAATAATCTCTTGAACTTGAACTTGAACTTGAACTAGTAGTAATTACAATTTGATTTCCTTCTATTAATGTTATAAAAGTAGTTTAATAAGCTGCATGTTATGTATGAAAGGGGATATAAATAAAGGTTATTATTATCATCATTATTACCGGAAGTACTATTTGATCAATTCTATTAATGTAAATCACGTTGAGTTACATGTTGTGTATAAAATAAAGGCTGTTATTATTATTATTATTAATTAAAATAAATTGGGGGTGAACAGTGATATTTCAAGCGCTCATTGCTGACGTTTGGAGTGCTGGTCGCAGAGCGCCGACGCCCTCATGTCGCAGAGGCGGATGGTCCCTTTGCTGCTGCTGTAGACCAGCGTGTTGCACTGCAGAGGGTGGAACTCCGCCGCGGTGATCACCTCCGTCAGGTCCTCCATGTTGGATGGCTTGATGTCCACGATGTCTGGGGAGCGCCGCGTCAAGGACAGAAAACCTTTCCTTTTCTTCCAGGACTATTAAAATAGTCGGTTACAAAGAAAACTATTTATATTAGATTTATCAAAAATAATAAATAAATCAGATTTTTTTCATTAATTAAATAATAAAACCGAATACTATTTTTTTTCTTGAAAGTGCATCAACTACCTTGTCAAAAATTAGGAAAATAAAAAAAGGTAATCAGTATCCACATATTTTCATGGGATCCAAACCTGAAAGAGTTAAATTTGTCCAAATTTTATGAAACTTAACATTTTGCCACACTCTTCATTATACTGTATATTCCATTCATTAGATATTTGATAACATTTTTGTATGTATTTTTAAATTTTATCAACTTTAATTCTTCGACTAGATTCCAAGCACTTTTATTTGTTTACTTTTTGCGTTTGAATTTTATTTTAATGTTCATTGAATGGAAAGTGCCTGGATCTGCATCATTAGTGTAACGCGGACAGACAGACACGCGGACAGACAGACAGGATACTGAAGCTGCGGTCGGTGATCTCCAGGTTCCACAGGTTGATGCGCAGGTCGTCTGCAGACAGGTAGGTCTCGTCGTCGCTGTTGACGGAGATGGAGTTGATGTGGTAGGTGTGGGCGTTGGAGAAAACCCGGCGTGGGCTGGCCTCCACCATCAGGTCCATGGGACGGAACACCGGCACCTGATGGGGGAACCGGGTCAAACAGGAGCAATTCAGGGTTTAATAATATCAGAAATAACATCAACCAGACGGATGATGACTTTTTATTTTTTATTATTATTTTTTTTGTAGTGTATTTATTTATTTTAAATGGAGCCACAATTACGGCATCAAATTTGATTTAATACTTTGATGGTGCAATTGGTAATGTTGCAAAATAAGTGACAAATAAATATAAATATAAATAAATCAATACGTATATAAATGATACTAACCTCACGGACACATCATGGTCAATTTGCATGTGTGAATAAAATACTATTAATTGTTCCTTTTAACTTCATTCATTTAAGCCTTTCTAAATGCCCAAAGAATCACAATATACAAAACATAACTTAAGTCGTGCTGTGAGTCAAAATTGTATTTTTATGAATTAGATCAAACAATTGGTTGTGATTATTTGTAATTAATTGCTTCGCCCCCACAAGATTGAGGCTTGTAATGGTCGATATTTAAACATGGAATCACCAAGTTAATCAATAAATCACCAAATGAATATAGAACCAAGACAAAAGAAGAACATTTCAATAGTCAAAGAATACTATTAAATGACACCTTTTCAAATGTAATTATATATTTTTTTTACCATTTGCACACATAAACATTTCAAATGAATGGCTAAAACCAGCAGGTTATTTTTCCCCGAGTTAAGCAGGTTAAACAGACCGACCCTCAGGGAGGTGACGGAGCTGGGGTCTCGGTAGCCTCCATCCTCCTCCTTCAGGTTGTAGCCTTCCGGCCTCTTGTCCCGTTCACTGATTTTCCACAATTTAATCGTTTTATCTGTCAAAGAAAAGTAAAATGATTATTCTTATATAACTTTTGTAACCCCCTTTCCCCACATGGAATCCGTAACGTCGCTGGGCAAAAGACGTCCGGTAAACGCAGTCGGTATCATTCCCGCATTGGCGTCCTTTACGGGGAAGTTCCGGGTGGAGTGTGTTCCCACAGCGACGACTCTTACAGGTACATACGTCAGGTGGGGGTGAGAACTTTATGTGTGTAGTTGCGATCGTTTGGAAAATCTGTCTGCAACAAACATACAATCTGAATGGGTTAGATTGTTTTTTTCCCGGCTCTCAGAGACCAGCGCTTCAGCCTCCACCTTCCCCGCCCCTCCCTGGACAGACTCGGTTCCCCCCGCTGACGGAGCGGGGGCGGAGCCCGTGTCCCCGGACGCATTAACCCCAAACCTGACGTTATTAAACCAGTGTGGTCTTTTTCAACCTGTCCTACACCCTCTGCCGCCGGAGAGGGAACGTTCTCCACCCGTTCAACCTCTCCCCGTCCGCTCGCTCCCGTCCGCTCGCGCGCCAGCGCCCGGCGTCCCGGAACCACAGCCCCAACTCTGAAAGACTCCGGGTTTGGGTTGGGTGGATTGACGATTTGATCGTCAATCGACTCCACCGATCGCCAATTTACATGAACGACACGCCACTTGGAAAATCTACTTTACCCGCCCTGATAAATCACAGTCGACCGTAAAGCACAGTCGACCGTGTTCTGAAACTGATGCCCCGCCCTGAATCCATCAGAGCGGGAGAGCGAGAAAGAGAGAGAGAGAGAGAGAGAGAGAGCGAGAGCAGAGGCCCTCCACTCTGAGCTCTTTTACTATCGATTGTTTCTAATGCTCCTTGTGTTCTTGCACTGTGTGTGTAAAAACCACTGTGATGTTTTCCCTCTGGTTGTCGTGACTCCCTGTTCGTCTTCTCAGCCCCGTGGGGGAGCGTAACGTCTCCATCCACTAAGACCACACAAGTGGAACGTCACAGGGACTCAAGTGGCGGTAGACACGCACGTCTGTTCACGTCTGACATCAGAACGCGTCTCGTGTAACCGCTTGTGATGGGATCTCACTTCCCCGCCCTGTATGCAAATCTAATATACTGTAATTATAATATAGCAACATACTGAGTTCCACAGCCTTGGGATCCACCCTGTTGTTTATATGGATGTTTAAGTCACTATTCAATATTATTCTATCATAACTGGTGATGATAAGCAATGCCAATTCAGAGAATTCTCGGGGGAAATGTGATAGTTAGAGTAAGAGCTGAAGTTTCAGTGTTAAGGACAAAGGACTTATGGACTGCATGCAAACAACACAGTCAATTAATTCTATTATATAATTATAGGACCCAGAATCGCGATTGTGGCGCCTCCCCTTGCGGCTGCCTGCGCGAGCACCTTGTGGCGATTACGCACATTTTGGTATTTTTTAGTATTTATAGAGCTTATTGTGCGTAATCACCGGGTGTCATGACATTTCACTGCATATATGTATGACCGTATGTATATGTATGTGACAAATAATCTCTTGAACTTGAACTTGAACTGTATAATGTAGTATCATAGAGGAAGATTTACATGTAGGTATGGAAAATGAAAAGCATAATCTAAACGTAGAATTTGAGCAGTTTTTATTTTGGATCCATTTATTTCTGTTTGTTTCCTGCTTGTATGAAACATATTTTTTTTATGTTTCACACTGTCCCTTGCTGCGTCACGCACATCTTCCCGCTGCATTCTGTTGATATTGGACTTCATTCAGTAAAAACATGATGTTTTTGTGCAAATACTTTATGTTGTAAATAATAAATAAATAAAACACCCGCTCGTGTTCACATATCACGCCGATACGGAACATTACCGGTCAATTTACGGCTGGGAAAGGGGCTTTATAAACCGTCATTTTTTGGATTTAAATAGGAACCACATGGGACATAACTCAAAAATAAATAAATAAATAAATAAATAAATAGATAGATAGATAGATAGATAAATAATGTTGACCCCCCAAAATAACTGATGAACTAACATAAATATTATTATGATTATGATTATTATTATTAGTAGTATTAATAATAATAATAATAATAATAATAATAATAATAATAATAATAATCCTTAATTAATTGCAGTATTTACAGTACTGAACACACAGAAGGCTGTTTGCAAGGATCACGGTTCAATTTTATATTTTTTAAGACAATTTTGGGGAAAAGTCTTTGCACAAATCATCTCTTGTATTCAATAGAGTATTGCAGGTAAGTACTATAGATTTGGTACAGGTCAGAGGTCAGTATCAGGAACAAACAATTATAGTTATGAAATAAATGGTTCAAGGAACTGTTTTTAGAATAGTTTCATTCGGGTCAGATAGAGAAGTAAGATCAGGAACTGTAATAAATCATAAACATAAAACGCTTCAGTACGTTTTGGCTTATATAAAATCAGAAATGTGGAATGATGCAGAACTTGACTAATTACGATATAAATAAATATACAAACACTCATCAGACACAATGTTTATGTTGAAAATAAGACTCCATACTTGACGCCAATGTAACGACTTTGTTCATGAAAGATAAGTCGCAGCGGTCAAACCCACCGTTAGTGGACAGCAGGAACTGGGCGGCGTTCTTCTGGGGAAGCCATCGGATCTTGTTGATCTTCTCCTCGATTTCCAAGCTCTTCAGGTAGTCAAACTCGGGCTCGTGGCTCTGGAAAGTGCTGTAAACGTTGTACTCGCTCCGGCACTGCGGCTGGTTCTTATTCTGACGGGGAAGATCAAAGACACACCACGTTGGGCGAGAACAACCCGACGCCACTTTAAACTTCTTATGAGTGAAGAAGATTATATTTGATATCGATAGAAAAATTATATCTCGGAAATCCGGTGAAAAGAAAATAAATATGTTCGGAAAAAAATAATAATAATAAATCGGAGGTGCAAAATCTGGGTTCAGAAAGTAAAAATCCACTCTGGGATTTTGAGTCAACCGCGCTGCCCATCATCCATTTTATTGAGGGAAAGCAGCCAGATCAGTGCCTGGTTGGAACCAAACCACGGCAGCAATTTCACCCTGAACGCGGAGTTTCCCCCACCCCCGTTGAAAGTGGATATTTATCAAAAAAAAGAATCGCCGCGCCAAGTGTTGGGCCGTCACAATTAATTGAGCCCACGAATTGATTCACGTTGTTTCTGTATCAGAGTTTGACATGATATCAATATTTTTGTCGCACACAACAGATGACGACGATACTGGAAGGCTATTCGAGGTTCTCATCAAGTATAACATGTCGAGATAGCGATTGTAGAAGCGGATTGCGAGCCCCTTCCCCGATGCCCGGTCCGAGCGTATCTCCAAAGAAACTTAATTGGTATCAAGCATCTGCCCAGTGCACCTCCAACTCCTGCTGGAAGATGACCACGCGGCCTCCCTTGTCTCCGGTGGCGAGCAGCTCCCCTGAGTGGTTGAATTCAACGGTGGAGATGATGTCCGCTGCAAGGGCGGACACGGACACGGACACACGGACACACGGACACACACACACACACACACACACACACACACACACACACACACACACACACACACACACACACACACACACACACACACACACACACACACACACACACACACAAAGTTTTATTTCAATTTATGAATAGATTTGAAAATTGAAACATTGATACTTTGTGAGAGGTAGACAGAAAATCAGCTAGGATGTTGATGTTCCAATATACAGACAGCATCAAAACAGGAGCAAAACCACAATAAAGCAATACAGTAAAAATATAAAACAGAAAATTGTGGAAAAATGTGAAAACATACAATAAATGATAAACAAACATACAACAATATAACAAAAAAAAAAACCCAGAAAAAAGGCAATAAAAATTTAAGATAAAAATGAAAACCTGAAAAATTAAAGGTTGAGTATAAAATTAGAATATACAGTCCTTTACAATAACTTGTGAAATAAACAGTGAACCAGAGAGATCAACTTGGAAGTGATTCAACCATTTTGCGTTTAAATATAAATAGCACCGTAGCCACGAATGAATTGAAATATGAATCTGTTCTGTGAAACACTTCAGCCATAAGCGTCAGGTGGCCTTGTGGAAACGTTTGCAGCAACTCTGATCATGTATAAAAAGGTCGCTTTATCGATATAGAATCGTCTCGCCAGCAGTCTCATCGATGTTGGATTGAGTCGTGGCGCTCTGTATCGGAATCGAACCGTGAGACCACACCCAGCCCTTTTGCAGCTTGTGGGTTCTAATAATTTAAAGGAAAAGTGCGCTCCGATTTAATTAAATATGATATATTTCACTCAATATGTCCACTTGATTTGGCAGAACAGAGACCGGCAGCTTGTGAGAAGTGCCGCTAGCCGGTACACGCTCCAGAACAGTAGTTTACGTTATGGATATGATTTGGATTGTGATACCAAGGATGAGATAATAATGTTAAACGGAACATGATGCTGTGATGTGAGGAGCAGAATTAGGAAAAAAAAAAAAAGTCTGATTATAGAAGGACGTCCACGGACACGGAGGAGAAGCTTTTCTCTTCTTTTAACTATGAAATTATTGTGAAATATTTTGTTTATTGATTCCACGACCAAAAAAAGATAACATTATTTATGATGACTTAATGTGACTGGACTAAATTAACATCCCCGAAAAAAAATTACACAATTACATTTATATTAGAATTATTATAGAATTCTAATATGAATATTTATTATAGTTGGTGCATAAAAATTCAGCAGAATGCAGGAAATTAAGTGATTGAAGCTCAAAATAAATGTTTCTTTCCACGTCGTCAATGCTGGCATTTCACTGGCGGCTGTGATGTAACCCCCTCCCACCCCCCCATTCAGTAATTGGGGGCGGATCTAATCATATTTTTTCCCCATTCACTGCCATGTTAATGATCTGAACCGTGATATTGCAACGTGATCCGCACAACCTAATGCACCCCTCATATGTTATTCTGTGTATCCATACCTGAGTTTTGTACGTTAATAAATTATAATAATTGTCCAAAACTCTCTTGGTTTTATTGATTTATTTGGAAAGGGCCTATGTTTTACCATTTCGAACAAGTAAAGTTGGCTATCGTGCAAGAAAAACATCTCAGCCTCTTGCCTCATGTCAAGCGCCACGTCAAGCTCCGAGATCGATTGCGTCCTTTTCCGTTTCCCTCTCGACAGAGCGCCACCAAAGAAGCAGTGCCTCCCAGTGTCCTGGTGGCACACTGCTACGTACTAGTTTGCACAGAACAAGCGTCTCGGCAGGCCGCCCAGGCGCCGGGCGGCCACGGTCGCCTCCGACGGCACGGGAGGACAACACACGGCCTCGTTGACATAAGCACCGATTTGAAAGTAGAATTATGAGGCGTTTGAGTTAATCCGGACTAACCCCCTGGATTTATTTGGGCCTCTAGGAATCAGAGCGCGCTGGCAGGTTTGGGCAGATTTATGATCAAATCATCAATCGACTCCACCGAAAGAGACTGACATCTATGACAGGAGATGTAAAAAATTATTATTATTATTTTTTTTTAATCAGCCAGGAAAAGTCTGAGCATTGAAAGTTTATTGTGTTCTGAAACTGGAGCAGGAGAGAGGGGGAGAGGGGGAGGGGACGAGGGGAAGAGGGAGAGAGCGGGGGCGGAGGCTCTCACCTTCTCCGCTCAGAGCTCTTGAGTAACCACTTATGATCGGATCTCACTTCCCCGCTCGATATGCAAATCTTGTGATAATTATATAGCAATAAATAATATAATATAGAACATAACATAATATAGAATATAATATAGAGTACGATATATAATAATATAAGATATAATATGATATATAACATAATATATAATAATATAATATATAACATAATAATATAATATATAATAATATAAGATATAATATGATATATAACATAATATATAATAATATAATATATAACATAATAATATAATATATAATAATATAAGATATAATATGATATATAACATATAATAATATAACATAATACTATAATATATAACATAATATATAACCTAATAATATAATATAATCTCATAGATAAATATTTCCATTTATTTTAGTTTCTTAGTTTCTTGCTTGTATAGAAAGCGTAAACCTAACTCAGAGTTAGTTTAGTAATTTGCCCCTGGGATTATTAAAGTATTTCTGATTCTGATTCTGAGCATTGGAGCAGAGTTTATTTCCATTTCTCCTCCAGACGGCGGTGCAGGTCTTTGTATTCCCGATCCATTTATTTTCCTTTGCTTCCCGCACGTATGAGACTATTTATTGTTATTTATTTTTAAACACAACTGAGTGAAGGGACTTTCCCGCCCCGTCCCGTTGCTCTCCACCGCCATGGGACTTTGTTTTGTAAAGAAATCGCCCAATCGCATTGGAATTTTGCACGATCGGCCGAGCCTGCGTGCCGGGCCGGCCGGAGCGGAGCTGCGTAAAGGATGTCAGCATATGTAGAGCAGACAGAAAATGAGAAGTAACCTAGTTTTAACGTCCCCCCCCCCGCTACCCAACTCGTCTCCACAAGCAGCAGAATGTTCCTTTTTAACAGAGGCTCCACACGCGCACGCGCACACACACACACACACACACACACACACACACACACACACACACACACACACACACACACACACACACACACACACACACACACACACACACACACACACACACACACACACACACTCTCTCTTAACCCCTCACTGCCCACTGGAGCAGAAAGACAATGCTATAAAAAGGTTGCTGTAGATATCTTTGTGTACGCTGTGGTCCCGCAGGCCCAGTATCGGGAGGAGGGGGGGCTGTTATGCATTTTCAAAAGCCAGGAACCTAAAATAGTCTGAAGCAGACCGTGTTAGCGCGAGCCACATCATCATCATCATCATCATCATCATCACCACCACCTCGCAGCCGGTAAAGCAGGAACATTCGTCAGAGACCACCCACACGACTGCTCTGCACTAGCTAATAAAGGCCGCCCGGACGACGCCGTTTTCCCGCGCATCACATCGAGGAAATGTGTGAAAAGTGAAAAGGTATAAATATTCTGTTCTGCCACGCAGTAGAAGGACTTTGAGGAATACTGTTGATTATCATCATCGTCATCATCAACAACATTACTAGTTATTATCATTATGACTGCTACTAATACCATTATGCTTATTGTTGTTTGATTGTTATTATAATGCCATTATTTTTACTACTATAGATCCATACCATCTCCCAGAATATAGATGATATACTATGTAACATGGTTATACACATATACTATACCGGCATATATACTATATCAGCATATTTACCAGTAATACCATTGCATATTATTGCTAAACGCAACTGCTGCTGCTGCTGCTTATTCTTTGTATTCCCTTTGGTCAAGTTTCAATCCCAACAGTGCTGCCTCCTACTAACTTCCGTTCATAGAAATCTCCTAGTATTTTCCGAAGCCGGTATGAACAAATGCTGGTTTTGTATTTGCGTACAGTATAAGAGCAAACATCGCATCGCATTCACCTCAACGCCAGCGGCGTTCCACTACAGTCGGAGTTCCCCAGTCACTCACCATTTGATCGAGTTGTCGACAGCAGCGCCACTTAACAGATTGATAGCTAAATTTAATTTGATTAATTTTCTATTGAATTCATTGTTCCACCGCCACTGCAAAGCACGCTTCCCTTCACTTCCATTCACTTCCATTCACTTCGCATTGCTCACAGCAGTCCAGACAGACAGAGACACAACTATTACAATCAAGAGCAGTAGCTATACATGCAGCTATTTTTAAAGTGGTAATAGATGAGGTCGTCCGTGTTGGGTGGATTACGCTGCAAGTCCCAGAATTCCTTTTAATTCCTTTCCTTTTTTCCCCCCCTCCCCCCTTCAACATCTGGGTTTCCCCTCGTCTGCGTCTCTACATCAATCACTTTCTTTTCGCCCCAAAGTTTTCCTGCATTTGATCGTTTGATTTTTCTTGATTTCTTGGACACGCGAGGCGGTGGGGATAACTCCTTCTGCTCTTCCGCGAAGGGTTCGGCTGCGGCGACAGTTTACCGACCACAGCGAGCCACGCCACGCTATCTGCATTTCCCTCACTGCGCGGGGCCGATCGGTGCGAGGAAAGGCGCGGCCCTGGTGGCCCCCGCCACCAACCACGGAAACGACATGTAGCAAGCACAGGCACAACACGAAGGCGTCGAAACGACTTCTGCGGTGGCGGCGAAATAACGTATCAAATGTGGATTTCGTTCCGCAAAAACAACTTTGTGGGTTACCACTGTTAACCTTTCCAATTTCGCCCACGTCGTGGTAATATTCAGGTACTGACACAAACCAGGAGCCGGGTTACAAAACACCTGGGCCGAGGTCACAGCAGTGAGTCGCCGCGGAGGATCAAAACTAGGCTCCGTCTCACAACAACTGTCCGGGGCCAACGTCTTTGCACAAGGCTCACGCCGTAAAGAGCCCTGCGCAAGCGGCAAGGTTGACCGAAGAACAAAAAAAAAAATAATAATAATAATACTCAGTGTTTCAGCAATTTAAGAGTATCTGTGTATTTAATGGTTTGAATTTGACGATGGCAGAATTGCGATGACAGAAAAGTCCCCGTTGAGGGTTTTGGATGCAGCGCATATGCTCAGCGGGGCATTCCAGAATATGTGAATAAGACCCACCGCAGCGGTGGTTCTCAATAGGGGGTCCAGAGACCCCCAGGGGTTCTTCAACAGGTTCCAGGGAGGGCCCCAGCAAAATTATTAGATTATATTCAGCTAATTGTCATTGCAGAGAGTACAAGTACTGAGGCAACAAAATGTTTTTCTCTGCATTTTACATCCTAGTACCTGACGTATCCATATAGCGGTGTGCCATATAGTGGTGTGCCATATAGTGGTCAGCCATATAGCGGTGTGCCATATAGCGGTGTGCCATATAGCGGTGTGCCATATAGTGGTGTGCCATATAGTGGTGTGCCATATAGCGGTGTGCCATATAGCGGTGTGCCATATAGCGGTGTGCCATATAGCGGTGTGCCATATAGTGGTCAGCCATATAGTGGTCAGCCATATAGTGGTGTGCCATATAGTGGTGTGCCATATAGCGGTCAGCCATATAGTGGTGTGCCATATAGTGGTGTGCCATATAGTGGTGTGCCATATAGTGGTCAGCCATATAGTGGTGTGCCATATAGTGGTGTGCCATATAGCGGTGTGCCATATAGCGGTGTGCCATATAGTGGTGTGCCATATAGTGGTGTGCCATATAGCGGTGTGCCATATAGTGGTGTGCCATATAGCGGTGTGCCATATAGTGGTGTGCCATATAGCGGTGTGCCATATAGTGGTGTGCCATATAGCGGTGTGCCATATAGTGGTGTGCCATATAGCGGCACATCAGCATGCTGCCAGGAGCAGCCAGGGATCGAACCATACGCTCTACCTCCTGAGCCACTGCCCCCTGGATATTACTAGATATATTATTATATAGACAATTCACCATTAATGAATTTACAAAACACGAGGGAATGTACAATAATGACTGTTTTGATCTCCCCAACTATACATACAGTATATCAAACAACAAAGAACCTTCTCCATTTGGGGTCCAAGAGGATAATCGTACTGAACACATCTGTGGTGTAATGCACATTAAACCGAGGGTCCTTGTTATGGAAAAGGTTGAGAATCACTGGTCTAACTGCATTGCTGCGCCACACGGCACTGGGACTGTGTAGGTTTTCCAGCCAACGTGCTTCCTCTGCAGGCTCCTTCATCTTACCTTCTGCCACGTCATCATCAATGGCTCCTTTCACCTGGGAGAAGCACCACTGCATGTCATTGTTCCCATTTCCAGATCCTGTGGAAACAAATGGCGTCCCGTGTGAAAATCGCTCTCGCCAGTTCGCCGCAGCGGGCTGGTACCAATAACGATAACAGAAAATGGTCCGATATGTCAGAAAAAAAAAATGGTACTTTATACCATACAACAATATAATACCAATACAAAAAAAAACCTGATGACCAGACTCATTTCGAAACATGTCAAGCTATTAAAGGTGCAACGCGTAATATCGGACAATTGGCGCCAAATAGTGCCCCTCGAAAGGAAGCCATAGAAACAACACCAACTTGGCCAAACATGGCGTTCCCCCTTCACCCGGCTTCTCGGCCGTCGTGGCAGAGGGGTCTTGCAACGCGGGTGGTTTGGTCTCTGCATGTTCAAGCTAAAAATTAAAACCAGTTTGAGGACACGAGCGGCGCGGTGCGAAGGGATGGTGGCGGACATTGACAGGTCTGGGGTCTGAGGGGCGTTTCCTCCTTAAACTGAGGGTCCAGAGAGACCAGACTGCACCGCCTGGCTTGAGAGCTGGAAATCTCAGCAGCCATCGACAACATCTGAGAACCGTCTCTCTCCATCTAATAAAATATTAATGATGGTACGTTTAAAAGAACAGCAACTTGATTTTTCTTTTTTTAATCTATAAGACGATTAGATGCCTCCAAAGGGGAAACCTGATTCCAAGAATCTAATTTCAATGACCTCAAACTAGTGGTCAAAAGGTCAATCTTTTAAAGTAAAAGATTAGATCTGTACTCGATATTGTCCGATGCTGATAATTAAGGATTTTAAACAGTGGTGAAATTGTGATCCCTGAGCATTTAGCCAACTTGGAGGACTTATACACATGCCGCAACTATAGCCTCAGACTGGTAACGTATGTAATGTTTTGCAATTGATTACCGGACCCAAAAACTGCACCGATTCATGTGGATAGTCATAAAAAAAGCGAAAGTCAATTTAGCAAGTGAACAACGGCCATTTTGCATGACCTTAGCATAGTTTCGGTCGCCAGACTCTGCAAAGACACATCAGGTCCGTAGATAATGAAGCTCTTGTGCAATGAAGCTGCAGATTAGGCGCTTGAGCCTTGAAGAGAATAAACCCCGTTTTCAAAAATGGCAACTCAAGTAACTTGATGACGGTAATAAAACTTGCAAATTCCATTTTAAGGTATGATTAATCTTCAAGCCCAAGACTGAGCCCGAGGTTAAACATGCAATAATCTACAAGAGAAAACACGCTGCATTGGCCGTGCTCGTTACAGAGCAAAGCTGGTTCGATTCCGCATAGCTTACTTTTTTTTTTTTATCACTTTATTCATTGTTCAACAACAAAACATTTGTTTGATAGGTGTCACATGTCTAATACGCAGTCTCACTTAGTCACTGTAGGTTCATCGGATCTGTACAATTCTTCCACTGAGAGAAAAATATACGAGTGAATTCAATGCAGTCATCACCTCTTAGATATACTACTGAGCAAATAACAAAGTTGCTCTGTATATCCCTGGAGTATTTAACATTAAGGTAATAATGACGAACTTTCTCTTGCTATAATTCAACATCATAATACAGTATCGTAAGCTAAATCAAACAGGGGCTTCCTACACACCTGGGTGTCACACCTCCACCATGTATGTATTGCATGGTAGATTATAAACATACACGTTGAACATGGACCTACAAAGTTCATGAAAATAGTTGTAAGTCATTTATTTTGAGACATGATTGCATGACGCAAACGTACAAGGTTGAGCTTCTAATAGTTGCAGACTAACTTCATCTTCTAAAGGTTGCAGACTAACCTCATCATCTAATGGTTGCAGACTAACCTCATCATCTAATGGTTGCAGACTAACCTCATCATCTAATGGTTGCAGACTAACCTCATCTTCTAATGGTTGCAGACTAACCTCATCATCTAATGGTTGCAGACTAACCTCATCATCTAATGGTTGCAGACTAACCTCATCTTCTAATGGTTGCAGACTAACCTCATCATCTAATGGTTGCAGACTAACTTCATCATCTAATGGTTGCAGACTAACCTCATCTTCTAATGGTTGCAGACTAACCTCATCATCTAATGGTTGCAGACTAACTTCATCTTCTAATGGTTGCAGACTAACTTCATCATCTAATGGTTGCAGACTAACTTCATCTTCTAATGGTTGCAGACTAACCTCATCATCTAATGGTTGCAGACTAACTTCATCTTCTAATGGTTGCAGACTAACTTCATCTTCTAATGGTTGCAGACTAACTTCATCATCTAATGGTTGCAGACTAACCTCATCTTCTAATGGTTGCAGACTAACCTCATCTTCTAATGGTTGCAGACTAACTTCATCATCTAATGGTTGCAGACTAACTTCATCATCTAATGGTTGCAGACTAACTTTATCATCTAATGGTTGCAGACTAACCTCATCTTCTAATGGTTGCAGACTAACTTCATCATCTAATGGTTGCAGACTAACTTCATCATCTAATGGTTGCAGACTAACCTCATCTTCTAATGGTTGCAGACTAACTTCATCATCTAATGGTTGCAGACTAACTTCATCATCTAATGGTTGCAGACTAACTTCATCTTCTAATGGTTGCAGACTAACCTCATCTTCTAATGGTTGCAGACTAACTTCATCTTCTAATGGTTGCAGACTAACCTCATCTTCTAATGGTTGCAGACTAACTTCATCTTCTAATGGTTGCAGACCAACTCCATCATCTAATGGTTGCAGACCAACTCCATCATCTAATGGTTGCAGACCAACTCCATCATCTAATGGTTGCAGACTAACTTCATCTTCTAATGGTTGCAGACTAACTTCATCATCTAATGGTTGCAGACCAACTCCATCATCTAATGGTTGCAGACTAACCTCATCTTCTAATGGTTGCAGACTAACTCCAGCTTCTTCTGCTGCTAAACTAAGTTGAGCTTCCAGGACGCAGACCGTCTCCAGGCATTGGCGCTAGCTCAGCAGGCAGTCGTGTGGCTAGCCAGGCTAAGTTACTCAGCTAACATTAGCCAAGTCGTGGAGGAGGGAAAAACGGCCGCTGGACGGCAACGTCCCGGACATCAACACGGGGTCACGTTCACACACGCGACCCCGCACAACACGTACGACTGAGCGGAGCCCGCGCGCCGCCGTTACCTGCCATGGCGGCTCTCCGCAGTCACGACCCCGGGCTCCCACGCTGCGGTGCGGGCCGACGCCGAGTTGTTCCTGGTTCGATAAACTCCTCCCCGAAGCGAGCGGGGCGACTCCGGGTGTCACACCTCCGCCGTCACCTCCACCGTCACCTCCGCCGTCACACGCGCGGCGTCGCTCTCCCCTCGTCTCGCACTCCCGTCGCACGCGCCGCCTCCCCCCGCGCGGTCACGCGTCGCCGCGCACGCGCACACCGGCCCCTTTAAATGGCGCGAGAGCGCGCGAGCCCGGCGACGCGTGACCGCGCGGGGACGCGCTGCGTTCACGTGCGACGGGAGTGTGGGTCACCGCGGGCGCGGATGACGCAGCTCAGCCGCATTCCGACCCGCCCCCTCGAAAGTTAAAGTCAAGGGAAAAAATAACAAATAAAATAAATAAAATATATATATATATATATAATTGGGAATTTCAAATCGGAATATCGAGACGCGTCGCAGGGCCCCGAGTGTGCAACGACAACAGACACGGCATCACTCAGCGTTAACGTTCACATTTCATGGATTTTCATGTGAAAACGTGCACACCTTGGAGCTGTTCCACGCTTTGGTTTTAGCTCCCGTGCAGGTGCTTGCATGATTCGCGGGACTGCCAAACACACACAAACAAACACACATTTACCGCGGGTGTCGGGATGCCACTCGGGGTTACCGGTTTCTGGACTGTGTTTGAATGCAGCCATAGACGCCAAGACGCCGGACACGTAAATAGCGCCGCCATCTTGGCACGGTGTTCACGCCGCTGGTCGAGCTGCAGACGGTGCACTTATTAAACAACGGGTCGAAATAATGTGAGGAATCGTATTTCTTGGAGAAATGTTGCAGTTTTGTGTCGCATGCGGGTGCACAAATTGTCGTCTGTCCCAAGGGTTAAGGGCTGGGAGGCAGTAGAATCAGGGACAATTAAGAAAATGTGTACAACAACTGTTATACGTGCACAGTTATTTAAAATGATGATGATTATAATGATGGCGATGATGATGATGATGGTGGTGATGATGAAGATGATGATGATGATGGTGATGATGAAGATGATGATGATGGTGATGATGATAATAATGATGATGATGGTGGTGACGATGATGATGATGATGATGATGATGATAATTATGGTGGTGATGATGATGATGATGATTAGTATGATTATTATCAATCATTTTGGCGGGGATCCTCTTAACGGACCTCGGGAGTCCTCGGTCTGAACCATTGGTTTTATGTCAATTTGGAGTTTTGCTTCATACAACAAATTATTTCACTGGGAACCAAAAATCCATGACATGCACAGTGACCTGCTGCGTTCAAACCTAGGTGACGAATATTAAGGAAACATTTGTGCAAAAAAATGTGTTGTTTCTATTGACATTTATTTATTATTACATTTAGATAGACAGACAAACAGATAGACAAACAGATAGAGAGATAGAGAGATCGATAGACAGACAGACAGATAGACAGATAGATAAATAGATAGATAGATAGATAGATAGATAGATAGATAGATAGATAGATAGATAGATAGATAGATAGATAGATAGATAGATAGATAGATATACAGAGAGAGTTTCTTGAATTAAAGTAGTGAAATGGAGAAGCGCATCAATGTCATAATGAAAATCATCTGGGTAATAGGCCACAAAGGTGCCAGCCTACCTTGGTTTTGATAAGTAAGCCACATATATGTGTGTGTGCGTGTGTGTGTGTGTGTGTGGACGTGTTTATTTCCACCCTAGGCTAGAATATATGTATTTTAAATCACCACTAACAGACCTGTACTGGCGTGCTGGTTTTATCTGTATTCTATATTGACTTGCACAGTACAAGTCAATATAGAATACAGATAAAACCAGCACGTCAATATCGAATACAGTTCCTGTTACTACATCCTCATTCTACCACCACCTGCACATATTGGTTAACACGGTGCCGCTTCCTTTTAACCGTTTATATGTGTACTTTTCTATTTTTTTACGAGTTGTACTGTTCTGTCAACTTCTGCTGTAATGTCTGAATTTCCCCACCAAGATCAATAAAGTATTATCTTTATATGTATTTATTTGTTTGTTTGTTTGTTTGTTTTATTGATTGTTAAACGTTCTTTTAAACAGGGTAGCCATTTATCATATCTTAAGTTATCCTATATTATGTAATTTTATTGTATCATATCTTTTCTTCTTATCGTTTCTTTCTTTTCCTCTTTCTTTCTATCTTATCTGATCTGATCTGATATGATCTGATCTTATCATATCATATCATATCTGATCGGATTCTATCGTATAATATCTTATCTGATCTGATCTGATCTGATCTGATCTGATCTGATCTGATCTTATCATATCATATCATATCTGATCGGATTCTATCGTATAATATCATATCTTATCATATCATATCATATCATATCTGTTCTGATCTGATCCTTGTAATGCACTGATTGCATATTACAGATGGTATATGGCGTGCAGTTCTGCACTCCGTCCAGGGGAGGGCGGGGCTGCTCCTGTCCCCGTGTTGACGCTGTTGATTGGTTTATTATGCAGTGGAATAAAGGGCTGGAGGACGCTCCCTGCGTGTTTTTATAGCGACAGGCGACCCTATGACGTCATAGTCACCTCAGATTACTGGTGTAAAAACAATATAAACACAAGAATGC